>NW_010258308.1:0-24588 GCF_000690775.1 Eurypyga helias
ACAGATATCATTCCCTTAGTCTATCTTGGCAAACTGTCCATTTGTCCATGACTTCAAGTTCTACCAGGTGTGGAGTTACTCAGGACAGGAAAGGTGGAAGGGTTGCATGGGATCATTGGACATGAGTGCCAGCTCAGGTCAGGTCACTGCTGTACTTCTGGTAAGGCTGGACCTCAGTAGGATGGGGTGGTTTCTGCCATAACAATTACCTGCAACACAGGGCTCAGTGGCAGAAATTTATGTCCCTCATGCCCTGTAATTTATGGGCTATTTTCTCCCAGAATCAAGTCTCCCTCATAGGGCTCATAGTACAACAGCCTCTATATTCTCTGTAAAACCTAACTGTAAATGGTCCATCCAGTCTGCCTAATACTGAAACAGCTAGGACCAGATTAGAAGCTCATTTTTCCACCATCATTACAGAGTAGTTAATGCCACACCAGGAAAATCTCCTTTTTGGCTGTAATCCCTAAATCCTAAGAGGGTAACTTGGCTGCCCAAATCGAAATATCTAAGAACAAATTCATTGCTCAATCTTCCCACCCCTTCGCAAAGTAGGTCATGCTACTTCGGGCATGTATCTGTGTCATCTGTAACTCCAAAGAAACATTCTAGTCTGCCCGAACCAAAATAGCTAAGACTGAATATGTTTCTCTTATTTGCTCTGTCAGAGTATCTCATAGCACATCAGATGTATCTCTGAATTGTCTGTAAATCCTAAATCAGAAGAAGATCTCGAGTCCACCTAAACTGAAGTGGCAAGGACGGAATTTGTATCTCTGGTTTCCTTTGCCGTGGGAGGGTAGTTAATAGCACATCAGATATATCCCTTTGGTGCCTGTAACTCCGAAATATAAAGAGGACATCTGGTCTGCCCAAACTGAAATAGCTAGGTCCAAATATGTTGCTCTGATTTTCTTTGCCTCTGCCATTTTCAGGCATGGCTGTGTATCGCCTGCAACTCCTAAATCTTAAGAGAAAATCTGGTCTACCCAAAGAGAACGAGCTGGACACAAATGTTTTGCTCAATCTTCCTTTTCTTTAGCAAATTAGTACATGCCATACCAGGTATATGTCATATTGGATATAAAAGAAAATCCAAAGAAGCGTGATAGTTTGCCCAAACAGACAGAGCTACGACTGAATATTTTTACTCCTGTTTCATTTGCCTTTGCAGAGTTGTTCCTGCAACATCGGGAATGTCTCTGTGTCTGCTGTAACCCGTAAATCCGAAGAGGCCATCAAATCTGCCAAAACACAAACAGCTATGAGTGAATTTGTTGTTCCTATTTCCTTTTCCTTGGTAGATTATTTCATAGCCCATCAGAAATATCTCTGAACTGCCTGTACAGCCTAAATCTGAAGAGGATTTCGAGTCCACCTAAACTGAAGTGGCTAGGATGGAATTTGTGTCTCCAGTTTCCTTTGCCCTGGGAGAGTAGTTCATAGCATATCAGACGTATCCCTTTAGTGTCTGTATTTCCAAAATCTGAAGAGGACATCTGTTCTGCTCAAACCAAAATAGCTAGAAATGAATTTGTTGCTCTTTTTTCCTTTGTCTTGAAAAATCAATTGATAGCACATCAGACATATCTCTGTATTATCTGTAAAACCTAACTACACTGGGGCAATCTAGTCTGCCCCTTCTGAAGTAACAAGCACAGGACTGTTGGTTATTCTTCCCTTCTCTTGGCACAGTAGTTCCTGCAATATCAAGACTACATATCGGCAATAGACTCTAAAGATAAAAAGGCCAGGGAGCCTGCCAAAACAGAAATAGCGAAGACCAAATTTGTAGCTCTTCTTTCATTTGCCCTGTCAGAGTAGCTCATCAGGTGTGCTCATCAGACGTATCTCTGAATTGTCTGTACACCCTAAATCTGAAGAGGATCTCAAGTCCGCCTAAACTGAAGTGGCTAGGACGGAATTTGGGCCTCCGGTTTCCTTTGCCTTGGGAGAGTAGTTCATAGCACATCAGACATATCCCTTAGGTGGCTGTAACCCCTACATGCAAGGAGGCCACCTAATCTGCCCACACTGAAATAGTTAGGAAGTAAATTGTTGCACTTTTTTCTTCAGCCCCTGAGAGTAGAGTACAGCAACATCAGACCTATCTCTATTGCTCGTAACCCCTACATCCAAAATGGTCATCTAGTCTGCCCAATACTGAAACAGCTAGGACTGAATTAGAACTTCATGTTTCCATTGACTTGGCAGACTAGTTAATGCCACATCAGGAATATCTCCCTATAGGCAGTAACCTCTAAATACAAAGAGGCCAACTTGGCTCCCCAAACCGATATAGCTAGGTATAAATTTATTGCTCAATCTTCCCACCCCACGAAGATAATCAGAGGGATGGATCACCTCTCCTGTGAAGAAAGGCTGAGAGAACTGTACTTGTTCAGCCTGGAAAAAAGAAGACTTTGCAGAGACATTATAGCAACCTTCCAGTAATTGAAGGGTGCCTACGAGAAAGCTGAAGGGGGACTTTTTAAAAGAACCTGTAGTGACAGGACAAGGGGTAATGGATTTAAATTGAAAGTAGGGAGGTTTAGATTAGACATCAGGAAGAAGTTCTCCCCAGAGAGGGTGGGGAGCCACTGGCACAGGTTGCCAGGAGAAGTTGTGGATGCCCCATCCCTGTAATAGTTCAGGGCCAGGCTGGATGAAACTGTGGGCAACCTGGTCTAGTGGAAGGTGTCCCTGCCCATGGCAGGAGGTTTGGAACTTGATGGACTTTAAGGTCCCTTCCAACCCAAACACTTCTATGATTTTGTGATTCTTGTTAGTGTTTTCACTGAACACCTGGAGAGTTTCATGCAATGAACCCTCAACTACTTCCCATATTATACAAAATTAGGGAGAGTTTTGAATATGTTGCATGGCACAGCTGCTATTCAGAAGCAGCTCAATAGGCTGGGGAAATGGGCTGACAGGAGCCTCTTGAAGTTCATCCAAGAAAAATGCAGTCCTGCATCTGGACAAAAAAACCCGCAAACCCAAAAAACCTTTTGCAATGAGACATACTGGTACCTGGCTTACTATGAAGCAGCCTTGCAGAAAAGCATCTGAGGATGCTGGTGACTGCAAACTGAACAGGAATCAGTAGTATGCCCTTACAGAAAAGGTAACCAACTACATAATGGGCTGTGTTTCTAAGACTGTAACCAGTGGGATGGTGGAAGAGGTTCTTCTCATCTATTAAACAGCTCCAAGACCCCAGTCTGCAGTATTGTGTTCAGCCTAAGGTTCCCCAGCATAAAAAAGACAGTGATACATGGAGTGGAATGAGTCTAGTGAAGGACAAACCTTGCATGGCAAGGTTTTGGTAGTGGGAGTGCCACAGGGTTGGCTTCTGTGAAAAGCTCCTAGAAGCCTCCCCTATGTCCGATAGAGCCAATGTCAGTTGGCTCCAGGACAGACCTACCACTGGCCAAGGCCAAGCCAATCAGCAATAATTGTAGTACCTCCATGATAACAACTTTAAGAAGGAAAAAAAATGGAGAGAGGAGAATTTGCAGCACAGAGGGAGAGAGAGGGAGAGCAAGATGTGAGAGGAACCTGGTAGACACCAAGGTCAGTGAAGAAGGAGGGGGAGGAGGTGCTCCAGGTGCCAGAGCAGAGAGTCCCCTTTAGCCTGTGGTGAAGAACATGCTGAGGCAGGCTTCGCCCTGCAGCCATTGAGGTTAACAGTAAAGCAGAGATGCCCCTGCAACCGGGGGAGTACTCCGCAGGTGGATGCCTGAAGGAGGCTGTGACACTAAGGAAAGTCTGGACTGGAGCAGACTCCTGGCAGGAACTGTGGACCCATGGAAAGATTAGCCCAGGCTGAAAGAGGTTTGCTGACAGGACTTGTGACCACGCAGGGGACCCAGGCTGGACCATGCTGCTCCTGATGGACTGCACCCCATGGAAGGGACCCACACTGGAGCCATTCATGAAGAACTGCAGCCCATGGGAAGGACTCACATTGGAGGAGTTCATGGAGGACTGTCTCCTGTGAGAGGGACCCCGCACTGGAGCAGAGGAGGAGTGTGAGGAGTCCTTCCACTGAGCAACAGAGAAAACATGTGATGAACAGACCATAACCTGCATTACTCACTCCCCCTGTGCCACTCCAGGGGAGGAGATGGAGAAAGCAGGAGTGAAGTTGAGCCTGGGAAGAAGGGAGGGGTTGGGGTAGGTGTTTTAAGATTTGGGTTTAGTTTTCTTCTGCTCTGATTTGTTTGGTGATAAATTAAATTTTTGCCAAGTCGAGTCTGGTTTGTCCATGACAATAATTCCTAAGATAATTGCAAGTGTAGCCTGCTGTTCATGATGACAGGATAGCCCAGAAGATTGCAGATGGCCACATAATGATCATAAGCCATGACTGCAAGGAGAACACAGTACAAATAAGGGAGATGTGTTGGTTTTAGTCAGGAAAGTGTTAACTTTCTTCACAGTGGCTGGGGGGGGGGTGTGTGTTTGTATAAGTGTAGCCTGCTGTTCATGATGACAGGATAGCCCAGAAGATTGCAGATGGCCACATAATGATCATAAGCCATGACTGCAAGGAGAACACAGTACAAATAAGGGAGATGTGTTGGTTTTAGTCAGGAAAGTGTTAACTTTCTTCACAGTGGCTGGTATGAGGCTATGTTTCTGTATTTACCCTGAGAAAAATACTGGTAAGTTTTCTTTTTAGCTGGTGCTGGGGAGTGCTTGCACCAAATTCAAGGTCTTACTCAGCTTCTAGTACTGCAGCTGTGTTCCCAGCTTTCTCACTATAAGCAGTGTGGGGGACACACAGCTCAGACAGCCAACTCAAACTGACTGAAGGAGTATTTCATTCCATAGTACGCCATGCTTGGTATATATAGAGCTGGGTCATACAGCCTCCAATAGAATATCCTTGGTTTCAATGGGAAAATTCACTAGCAGTCTGGGGACATTGACTGAGTTGTACCAAGCCTTCAGGAAGGAGAGGTTGCCAAAAAAGAAATACATGGGATTATGAAGCTGATGGTTCCTATTTATCAACATAATTATATTTTCTAAGATGGTCAGCATGTAGGCCAGTAGGAATACCATGAAGAGCAACATCTGAAGTTCCATGGTAGATGGAAGTTCTAAGAGGATAAATTCCTGGAATTTTGTGCTGTTTTTCTGCTTCATATCAAAAGGCTTAGCATCAAGCTTCAGATAAAAAGTAAAGACAATTAAAAAAAAAAAAGAATATTTTTAAAATCAAAGAAAAAGTGAGATAAACTTCAGTGGAAGAAAATTAAAAAATGGCAAGTTGAAAGAGAGGAAGAATGACAATGATAATAAAGGAAAAACATGAGGAGATGAAGAGTCATCATCCCTGGAGGTGTTCAAGGCGCGTGTAGACGTGGTGCTTGAGGACATGGTCTAGTGGGTATGGGAGTGTTGGAGTGATTCTTAGACTGGATGATCTTACAGGTCTTTTCCAACTTTAATGATTCTGTGATTCTGTGAAAAGGAAGAACATTATTATATTCAGATCATATACCATTTTGAAGATATAAGAACAAATTCAATATGATATTTTCATATCTGGTTCATAAAGAATGGCCTAGATTATTATTGAAATCCATAGATGTTGAACATCCACATAGCAGTTTGATGCCTGATTCTCTTTAACTTTCAGGGAATACTGGATATCCAGGATGCATGACTTAGACATCTGGGCTTAGCTCTGTAAAGTCAAGTCATTCCTGCATTTTATGTGGAGTAGAGCTTGGTTCTTGCTGTAGTTTCCCAGCATAGAAAGTCTCAAGATATTGACTAAATTCATTTTAGAGAGCAATATGTGTTATTCTAAGTAAGATTTCAGGGAAGATGAATTATGTTTTGGAGGAATGTATTTATCTGCCTGTGTCTTTTCCCATCCCATCACTCATTTTCCCATTTTTCCATTTCTCCACTTCTCCACTGTTTTTCAAAAAAAATGCCAAGCTAATAATAATATAGTTCTCAATTTTTGCAGGTCAAAATTGGAAAAAAAAAAAAACAAACCACCCTCTCAAAACCCCCTCTGGATCATGCACATTTCTCTCCTTTAACCTTACCCTGTTCTAATCTAATCTAAGAAATACTTTTTCATCTTGTTTTAGAGTTCTATTAATGAAACATTTTATTTCATGTTAAAAGCAAAGAAACAAACCACCTCTTTTGCCCTCCCCAGAATTACTAGAGGAAAGTGTATAATAAACTAGGTTTTCAGTGACAGTAGAATATTCCTCTTCATAAAGCAATTAACTGACACCAGTACAGATACTGTTCATTTAAAACCTTTATAGCTTCAGCAGCAGTAACATAAACTATGATTGAAGTCTTGTAATGTGCAAACTTGTATAAGTTTGTAACCATATTACTATTAGCTTTTACTACCATGAGAAATTCCACAAGTCTAAGGAGAAGCAGGAAAGCAGTTTCATAGTTGCTTTATAAAAAACACAAGTGCTGGTAAAGCAGAACATGAACTGCAAAATTTTGTCTCTTCTTTTTTTTTTTTTTTTTTAACCAGGCATATCTGACTGTTTCAAATTTCAAATTGTTCACCATACACATCAATGAAGTCTCTAAATAAGCAATTGCAGGAAAGTGATAGTGATTGTCGTAACTCAAATATGCTTACATTTCTCTGTCACTTGAACTGGAGTGAATACCTAAGCTATCTTAACATCAGAAGACTATAGTGAGAAGCTGGAATTCATCTGCTGAAAATTACATAGCTAACAGTTTAGTTATCTAATATATAATATACTCAGCTTGCCTTCTTTTTAAGGAATATAGATATACAGGCATTTCCTGATAATACTGCTCTCATTGAGAAGAAAATGTAGAAAACAGGTCAGATGGATCGTTCCATGGCCATGTCTATTTCTCTCCTCCTTGAGTTTACAAGTGCATGTCAACAAGCAGCTTAGAAGCCTAGATGTAGTTCATAAGTATGCTGTATGTGTTGAAATGTTAGTGGATTAATTCCTTCTTGGAAGGAGATGATTACCCTACAAAAATTCCTGAAGAAAAGTAGTGAAAAACTTCTCTTCTTACCTTCACATCACTTCAGCAGTATTTATGGTTCCATTCATGGAGTAGTTAGGGAAGACAAACCTTCACTATGATTTAAGTGAAAAAGCATAGAATCATAGACTGGTTTGGGTTGGAAGGGACCTTAAAGAGCATCTAGTTCCAATCCCCCTGCCATGGGCAGGGACACCTTCCACTAGACTAGGTTGCTCAAAGAATGATACAGTGCTCGAGGATTTTGCAGGCCAGAGAAATCTAATCTTGCCTATCTATGGCAAACAGTAATTACAGGAAACTAGCCGTGGAGTTAGATTTTGATCTGGTCTAAAGAGGAGCTAGTTAGCTCTGCTACAGCTAAAAAATGAGGTTGTGAACTAACAAAGAAGCAGGTTCTTACACAAAGGCATTCCCTTAAGTGGATAGAGATGCCTATTCATATTTTAGATGTGGTAAGGTAGCCTTCCTTCTCTCCAGAGAGATTAACGCCTTGCCAGATGTCTTGAGTGAGATCTGCCAGACATATACATGTTTCTGAAATGAACATCATGCTGAAAGACAAAACTAAGAAAGGTTCAGTACAACTCTGTTATTATTTGGGTTTTTCAAATTGAACACCAAGGAAAATAAATTCCTCAGATTCACAATGTGACTATCTACCCTGGGGTGTCATGTAATGGAGGCTGTGTGCCTCTGGGGAGGGACCCCAAACAAGAAATTCCTGGGCAATTATACGGTTACAATCTATGTAAGGGTATAATCTCACACACTTTCTCAGTACAACAGCGATTTTTTTAGATCTGGGTTCTTCTACACCTTATTGGATTCTTTGTCTGTTTTAAGGCAGGCTGTTGACTGTTCTTACCTTGCTAATGGTTGTAGCCTCCTTATTTTCTGGTTTGTGCTTCTTGTGCATCTGCTTGCTCTGCCAGACTAAGCTTGAGATAAGCACTACTTAGCAACAACAAAAACATCAGTATGTCATCAACATTATTCTCAGACTAAATCCAAAACACAAAACTGTGCGAGTTACTAAGAAGAAAATCCACTCCACTCTTGATGAAAACATATCTAAGTGAAAATTTAGGGCTTGAGGCCTAAGGCTTTAGCAAATCTAGCTGCTTAAGCTAAGTTAGTAATGAACAAACAAATATACCAGATTACTCAACATTATGCTCTTACCCCTGGGTCCTAATGTTAAATGATTGACTCTAAGCAATTCATTCTGTTTAAAACTTACTTATCTCAACAAAATAACAAGTAATTCTTAACAATGGTCCCAGGAAACAACAGATAGATCAGTCTGGATGAAATATAATAATCAATGGAGAGAGGTGGAGTCACCCAGTAGTTAATACCCTACCTATGCTAGAGTTAGTAGACAGTCCAGAACCCTTTCTCAAAACTAAAATCTAAATTCCTGAGATTCACTTAGACATTTAGCAGATATGTTCTTCAGACCACTGAAGAGTTTGAATGACACTCTGGATCCAGCTTTTTGACTTGAATCAAACACTAGGGCTAAGTGTTATGACCCTAGTGGAAATGTAGGTACTTAAGAGGGGATTCAGTTATCTAAAGAGGAGTGTTTAATTTCCATTTTTGTGGTATTTTATCTACTTTTCAGTAGGGTTTCTAAAAGTTATATGTTTCCAGTAAGTTGTATGTCAAATTTGTTAAGCCATGAAGGAATGTTTATAACCTGTGACCTCATTTTACACTAACCGCCAATGCTGAGGTAGTTTAACTCCTAATTAGATACTTACAGATTAGGTGTACTAGCTAAACCCATCCCTAGAGCTAAATGAAATGATTCAATTTCACTACAGAGATTCTAAAATAACTTATTTCATTTATCTTCCTCATGTAAATGTCTGACAAAATAAATACGGTTGTCAGGCAATTTTAAAATTTATATATCCCCACATACATAAAATATGTGGACTGTACTGCAGGTCAGGTCCCCTCAGTGTATTTTTACTGAATAGTATGAAGGTTAAATGTTAGATGTCCTGGGGCATGGCAGAATGGAATTGAGGATCAAAGACCTGCTGAGGTCCAGTTGCAATGTTTTGCAGCACAAAGAATATGAAACTTGATCTGGTCTGATACTGCCAAGTAGGAGTCTCTGGAGTGAGCTATTTGTAAAACCACTTTGGAGTTGGTCTTTTAGGAGTCCAATGTCTTACTTAACCCAAAAACATAAGATTAATATAATATTCATACAGTGAAGTGGAAGCTTACTATCTAGGAGAGTCAGAATTATAGAAATTATTTGGTTGTTAGGACATACAGTTTGATTTAAATTGCCAGTATGTTAGAATCTAGTAACATTTGACATGTGATAGTGTATGTTGGTTGACCTCTGACTGCTGGTCAAAGCTTTATGTTCATTCTTAGACAGCTAAAGACATCTCATGACAAAGGCATCTTTAGAGTAATATAATATGATGGAGAATGAAGAGTAGCATTGCCAGGAGAAAAAGGGTTAGTTCTTATCTCCTTTCTATTGGGCTGGTGAGGCTCCACCTGGACTACTGTGTCCAGTTTTGTAATTCCTCCAGTTCAAGGAAAATGTGGAGAAACTGGAGAGGTTCTTGCTAAAATTTACTAAGATGTTAAGATGTGTCCTAGAGTGCATGTAATATGAAAAAAAAAAAAAAAAGTTGAGGTAGCTAGATTGGTTTAATGTGTTGAACAGGAGACTATGGTGTGGTCTAGCAGAAGTTTACAGTTACAAAGACAATGGGGCAAAACAGTTCTTGGTCATGACAGATACTATAAAAAGAGTCAGAGCTAATTACATGCAACTCAGTAGCTGTTAATAGACCATTAGAAGAATATTCTTCACTCAGAGGTCAGAACAGCACTGAAACAAGTTGGCCAGAGAGGTTATAGTATCTCTGTCTTCAAAGGTTTTCAACTCTCAGGTAGATGAATTAACAGCTGGCATGATACAGAGTTGGTGAGAGTTGTGCTACAAAATAAAAGTCAAATTATAGATATATCCACATCTGGAGGCCAGTTTTGGGCTTCCTAGTACAAGAGCAGGAGCAGGAAACTCAGGAGGAATACAAGGATGTTGTGAGGTTATGCAGGGAGAAAATTAGAAGGGCCAAACCCCAGATAGAGATGAATCTGGCTACTGCCATTAAAGACAATTAAAAATGTTTCTATAAATCCATTAGGAACGAATGGAAGGATAAGCAAAATCTCCATTCTTTATTGTATGTGAGGGGAAACCTAGTGACAAAGGATGAAAAAAAGTCTAGGGCACTTAATACCTTCTTTGATAAATCTTTAACAGTAAGGCCAGTTGTTCTCTGGGTATCCAGACCACTGAGTTGGATGACAGGGTTGGGGAGCAGAATGAAGCCCTTGTTATCCAAGAGAAAATGGTTATTGACCTGCTATAGCACTTAGACACTCACAAGTCTATGGGGCCAGATGGCATCCACCCAAATGTACTTAGAGAGCTGACAGAAGTGATCACCACTCCACTTTCAATCATTTGTCAGCAGTCCTGGCTAACTGGAGAGGTCCCATTTAAATTGAAGCTAGTCAATGTGATGGGCCAGAAGGAGGATCTGGGGTTCTACAGGCCTGTCAGTCTGCCCTCAGTGCTGGGGAAGGTTATGGAGCAGATCATCCTGACTGCTATCACACTCAGAGGACAACCAGGTGTTCATATCGAGTCAGCATGGGTTTATGAAAGGCAGGTCATGCTTAACTAACCTGATCTCCTTCTGTGACCTGGTGACCTGCTTAGTGGACGAGGGAAAGGCTGTAGTTGTAGTCTACCTAGTCTTCAGTAAAGCCTTTGATGCAATTTCCCACAGCATTCACCTGGAGATACTGGCTGCTCATGGCTTGGACTGGGTACTCTTTGCTGGGTAAAAAGGCTGTCTGGACAGCAAGCTAAAAGAGTAGTGGTGAATAGAGTTAAACCCAGCTGGCAGCCAGTAACAAGTGGTGTTCCCCAGGTCTCACTACTGGGGCCAGATCGCTTTAATATCTTTATCAATGACAAGGATAAAGGGACTGAGAGCACCCTAAGTTGCAGATGACAACAAATTGAGTGGGAACGTTGACCTATGTCCCAATCCATTGTTGGGGAAGGTTTCATTATAATCCAAAGACCAAGATGAAGACACAAGCGAAGTCAAAGGCCGTATACTCTTAACAACTTCTATTATCTGCATGTCATTCCACTTTTCCACCAAATCCCTAAAAACTTCACTCATAGGTGTCTGTATTTTCTCAGGTGGGATCTCCAGTCCCAAACCTTCTAAATGGGAAATCACATTATTTTGTGTTATCTGGACCTTTTCTACTTCCTCCCCCACCACAAGAATATTACCAATATATTGGTAAAGACTGACCCCCTCCTTAATCAAGACTGCCTCTAGCTCTTGTGCTAACACATAATGAGCCAGAGTGGGGGAGTCTTTATATCCCTGTGGGAGTCGAGTGAAGGTAAATTGCTGCCCTTCCCAAGTAAAAGCAAAATGGCTTTGTTCCTCAGGCTGCAGAAAGGCCATGAAAAACATGTCTAACATCCACCGTTGCCATAATTGAGTGAGTTCGTTCTTGTATTGCAGGTATGAGCAAGGAGGAATAAATAAGGAAATAAGGATCATCTTGTATCATCTTGTCCAAGCATCCTCTCCATACTGAAATTTCAAATACCCAGTTATGTACACATTCTAACACCAGTTATTTATATGACATTCTTTATTATTGAACCGGTCCTGAAATTTTTCGGGTCCTACTGCATTATAGGATTGGTGATTCAGATCCTGGCTACAATAAAATATTTAGGATTCACTGATTTTCTCACAGGCCTTCTTAGCCTTATCTTCACTTATAAGACAGTCAAAAGGAAAAGGAAATATTATTAAATTTTTTTTCATCTAAATCCTGAGCTAACCTTCAGATGGTCGCTAATGCCAATGAATATATAAAGACAGCCTTGCTACATGGCTGAACTCATGTAAGACAAATCTGGCTTGAGCTGTTTCTCTCTCCCTTTCTCTTGTCTATAAGCAGAATAAAGGTGGTTGTTCTCTCAAATATAGTACTTTAATTAAGTTTGCTAGGCTTATGGGATTTATGTACATCTACCTTATTATTTCAGAATTGGGACAGACCTGTGCATCTGAAAATGCCTCTCATTCCCAAAATATTGGTAGATTGACAAAAACAGAGAATTTCTCTTCACAAATAACAGCTTTCACATAGGCTTAGACTACACTAACTACAGTAGTTATCCATCATTTTCTTCTGCATTATTTGATAGAACAAGTCTTGATTTAAAACAGTATACCTAAAGTTTGATGTTTAGTCTTCTTCTTTTCCACTTAGTGAAGGTTTCAAACAAACTTTTTTGACCTATTTCTGCACATTCATATCCAATAATCAACTGTCTTTCTGAATGATGTTCAGGCTTTGTCCTTCACAAAGTATTTTTGGTATAAAACATTAAAAAAAAATTCATTAATGCTATGAGATGTTACAAAGGTTTCCACAAACACACACACAATGTGTTTTACTGATTTCATTATTTATTTTTCCTTGGGTTTTAAGATATCTTCTTTTTTTTTTTTTTCCTAGGTGGGTTTTCAATATATAATTAGTCTAATTACATAACTTATATGTTTCATTACAGGTACACAACTGCTGACAAATAATAGTGACAGAATGCAAAATATAATTTTATCTCTGAGGGTGGCTTTCGTATTTCCTGGTTTGTATGGTATGTGGGACTCCTCAAACGTACTTTAGCAACTTGGTGTAGACAACTTCCATGAGATTTGTTGCATTTAATTTAAGCCATCGTAAATTCTGACAGGTAAGGCAGGTAACTTGTTTTCCAGTATAACCATTGGAGATCTATGCAGTACAAGAAAAAAACCTAGGCTGTGTGAACTTACCATGCATATACATACTCATATACAAACCATGTATATATTACATACAAACCATACATGAAAAGTGTATGAATTAAAAATATGTCAGAAAGAGAAAATAGAAGTGACGTTTACACATTTCAATATAGGCTTTAAACATTCCAAAACTACCCTATAGTAGCCTAGAATATTGACTGAAAATAACATAACAAAAAATGGTGTTTAATTAGAGTATTTCATGTACCTGCCGTCAAATAATGGATCACTCTCAGGTGACATACAAGGATAACTTCCATGTTTAATTAAGAGACTCATTAATCTCACATGAAGTTTCTTAGGGTAAAAATTATGTTGGATGCTTTTTGTATTCTAGTACACTGAAGGTGGAATACAAGTGCCAATTATTAACAAATAAATATCTTCACTATCTTCAAGAACTGTTATTGCACGTAATACGGGGTGGGGTGGGGGGAGATGGGGAGGTGGGGTAGGGAAGGTTATATTTCAATCACACTATAATACTGCTTAAATTTAAAAAAAATTGATAACAATTGAATAATAAATAAAAAAACCTATAAAAATTGATAAAGAAAATTGATAAAAATTGATAATAGAAAAACAATGATAAAATGTAAAAGCAATGTCAAAATACATTAAAATATATTATTGCTGTTGCTATTGTCAACCTCATCTCTCAATAGAGGTCATAGGATTTTCAAAAGCACATGAACCTCACAAGAAAATTCCACCTTTCTAGTATTTTGATCTATTATATCCACCTCTGTCTTCCTTCCCAAACAATCCTTCCTTCTTCTCTGTAACACGTTTTTTCTCTTGGAAACTACTAATTTCCAAGACTCTCTCAAGTTACGTTGGCATTATCAGAGTGTGGGTGAGACAAGACAACAAGAAAGACCTCCAACAAAGCTAGAGAAAAAGAAATTAAATGCTCTTTTTCTGAACTAGAGATCAGCATCTATGCCCTGTTTCTCTCTTTCATTTAACTATAACCTTACCCCATTGTTTTTCTCTGGATTGTAAAATGATGTTGGCACATAGAGTTCCTGAAGACTTTCTACAGGCTCTCTTGAGGGAAAGATTTTTCGGGATGGAAAATATCACCCACTATACTATCCTTAAAAGCCCAAGAGAACTAAGAACAAAATTAAAGGGAATAAATTCTGCTCCTTTTTTGAAACCTTATGGGCAAAGTGGATCATCTGTTGTTTTTTGGTTTTTGGGGTTTTTTTGGTTTTTTTTTTTTTTTTAATGTGCTAACAAGCTATTGTAGAACTAACAATATTTTTTTTCTTTCTCCAAAATCAATGCTGTCTATAGGATAAGACATTGGAATGAAACTCAAGGCATTTCTACTCTTCTCTTGGCTCATAATCACATGATGGGTAGATTTGACCAATAAATCTCTTCACTTATCAGTGCCTTAGTTTCTCCATATATAAAACATTGATTACACTGTTCTTGAAAATCACCTGAGATCCACAGGTGAAGTGGTGCTCAAGCATTAAGTATCAATAATATTGTAGGTATGAAAGGTCCCTTTTCAGAAGGGAAATACAGTTACCATCACAGACCTACAAACTCAGAGTGAGATTCAGATCAAAGACCTAAATACAGGTGACACCTAAATACAGGTGATAATATTCCAAGTGTCCAGATATGAACTACATGGCCGAACTCCCATTACAGTCAATGGGGAGATAATCAATAGAAAATAATCTGGACAGTGCCTCACCATTCAAAACCAGCCAAATTATTTGGGATTCATTTTCCTAAACATGTGTGGTTTCAAACACTGTTGGGTATTCTTCTTAGCATTCAGCTGATGCTCTGTATTTTCTGACTTGTATTTGCCAGACCCCTGTAGATGCTTGGATATTCAAGGCACTAACCATCTGTTTCCTTCTTCAGCAGTGTGTTGAGTTTCTGTGGTATGGGTTTTGATAGCAGGGAAATGGCTACAGGGATGGCTCCCTGTGAGATGTTTCGAGGGAAGGCCCCCTGGCTCCAAGTCAAGTCGCCTCTGGCCATGGTCCATCAGTCAGCGGTTCTGCAAATGAACTTGAAGAGAGGAGGACACAAAAAGAAGTTGCAGCAGAAATGGAAAGGGAGTGAAGAGGAAGGTGGAGAGAATCAACATGGAGACAGGAGTGGGACGTGAGAGAGACAATGAGGCAGAACCCAAAAGTCAGTGAAGAATGTGGGGAGAAGGTGCGCCAGAGCAGAGGTTCCCCTGCAGACCATGGTGAAAGAACAGGCTGTCCCCATGCAGCCATGGAGGGTCACAGTGGAGCAGAGATTCATCCACAGTCCATGAGGGACCCCATGCTGGAGCAGGTGGCTGCACTCGAAGAGGCCCATGATAAGCCTGCGCTGCCGCGGAAGGGACCCATGCCGGAACAGTGAAGAAAACTGCAGCTTGTGGGAATGACTCATGCCAGAGAAATTGGTAGAAGACTGTCTCCCGTGGGAGGGACCTCACAAGGTAGCAGGAGAAGAATATGAGGAGTTCTTCCCCTCTGAGGAAGGAGCAGTAGGGACAATGTGTGGTGAGCTGACTGCATAATACCCATCTGGATGGTTTCAGGTAGGAAAGAGCTGCTTCTCTTCACAGTGAGGAGAGCTGGCCCAGAGTCATCAGAGGAGTGTTTCACCCCATTGTGAGTGTCTCAGATGCTCTATGCATCCTTGGCATAGATTATCTCAAGAGAGGGTATTTTAAGGACCCAAAAGGGTACTGGTGGGCTTTTGGGATAGCTGCTCCAGAGACTGAGGACATTGAGCAGCTGTCTGCCTTGCCTGGTCTCTCACAGGACCCTTCTGCTGTGGCATTGCTAAAGGTTGCAGACCAACAGGTGACAACTGGTACCACAACAGTGCACCAGCGACAGTATCGTACCAACCAAGACTGCTTCCCATCCAGAAGCTGATTCGTCAGCTGGAGAGCCAAGGGGTGATCAGCAAAACCCGCTCACCCTTTAACAGCCCCATCTGGCCAGTGTGTAAGTCTGATGGGGAATGGAGACTGACAGTGGACTACCGTGGCCTGAATGAAGTCACACCACCACTGAGTGCTGCCATGCCGGACATGCTGGAACTCCAGTACGAACCGGAGTCAAGGGCAGCCAAGTGGTACGCCACGACTGACATTGCTAATGCCTTTTTCTCCACTCCTTTGGCAGCAGAGTGCAAGCCACAGTTTGCTTTCACTGTGGGGTGTCTGGTACACCTAGAATCGATTGCCTCAGGGGTAGAAGCACAACCCTACCATTTGATATGGACTGATTCAGACCGCTTTGGAACAGGGTGCAGCTCCAGAACACCTGCAGTACATTGATGACATCATTGTGTGGGGTGACACAGCTGATGAAGTTTTTGAGAAAGGTGCACAGGAGATCCAGTTCTTAGGAGTAAAATAGCAAGATGGACGTCGTGAGATCCCATTGGATGTGATTAACAAAATAACAGCTATGTCTCCACCAGCTAATAAGAAGGAAACACAAGCTTCCTAGGGGTTGTGGGTTTCTGGTGGATTCATATTTCAAATCACAGTCAGATTGTAAGCTCTCTCTATCAAGTGACCTGTAAGAAAAATGATTTCAAATGGAGCCCTGAGCAATGACAAGCCTTTGAACAAATTAAACAGGAAGTAGTTCATGCAGTAGCCCTTGGACCAGTCGAGACAGGGCAAGATGTAAAGAATGTTTTACACCGCAGCCAGGGAGAATGTCCCTACCTGGAGTCTCTGGCAGAAAGAACCAGGGGAGCCTCAAGTTCAGCCCCTAGGATTTTGGTGCTGGGGATATACTCTAAATGAAAAAAGAGATACTAGTAGGTTATGAAGGAGTTTGATCTGCCTCAGAAGTGCTTGGAACTGAATCACAGCTCCTCCTGGCACCTTGACTACCAGTTCTGGGCTGGATGTTCAAAGGAAGGGTCTCATCTACACATCGTGCAACTGTTGCTGCCTGGAGTAAGTGGGTTGCCCTGATAACACAATGATCCCACACAGGGAATCCCAGTTGTCCAAGGATTTTGGAAGTGATCATGGACTGGCCAGAAAGCAAAGATTTTGGAATGTCACCAGAGGAGGAGGTGACACACTCTGAAGAGGCCCCCTTTTACAATAAATTGCCAGAAAATGAGCAGTATGCCCTGTTTACTGATGCATCCTGCTGTATTCTAGAAAAACATTGGAGGTGGAAAGCTGCTGTGTGGAGTCCTGCACAACAAGTTGCAGAGACTGCTGTGGGAGAAGGTGAATGAAGTCAGTTTGCAGAGGTGAAAGCCATCCAACTGGCTTTGGACATTGTGGAATGAGAGAAATGACCAGTGCTCTACCTCTACACTGACTTGTGGATGGGGGCAAACACCCTCTGGGGGTGGCTACAGCAATGGAAACAGAGCAACTGGCAGTGCAGAAGCAAACCCATCTGGGCTGCCACATTATGGCAAGACACTGATGCACACTTAGACAACTTGACCGTCAAAGTGCCCTCATACCTAAAAGTCGAGCCACTGAAGAACATCAATACAGTCAGCACGTGGATCAAGCTGCTAAGATTGCAGTTGCTCAGGTAGATCTGGACTGGCAACATAGAGTTGAACTCTTTATAGCTCAGTGGGCCCATGACACCTTGGGCAAATAAGGGTGAGATGTAACATACAGATGGGATCATGATCAAGGGGTGGACTTACCCATGGATGGTATTGCTGAGGTCATTCAGGAATGTGACGTGTGCTGCAATTAAACAAGCCAAAAGCTTAAAGTCTCTTTGGTATGGGGGATGATGACTGAAATATAAATATGGGGAGGCCTGGCAGACTGACTATATCACACTCCCCCAAAGCCACCAGGGCAAGAGCCAGGTGCTCACAATGATGGAAACAACCACCGACTGGCTGGAAACACATCCTGTGTCCCATGCCACTGCTTGAAATACTATCCTGGGCCTTGAAAAGCAAGTCCTGTGGTGACTTGGCATGCCAGAAGGAACTGAATTAGAAAATGGGACTCATTTCCGAAACAGCATCATGACACTTTGGCCAAAGAGCACGGCATTGAGTGAGTCACATCCCCTTCCATGTACTCTCCTCTGAGAAGGTCAAACGATGCAATGGGCTGTTAAAGACCACACTGAGATCAACGGAGGGTGGAACTCTCAAACATTGAGACATACATTTAGCAAAAGCCAGTTGGTTAGCCAACACTAGAGTATCTGTCAATCGTGCTGGCCCTGCCCAATCAAAACTTTTATGCACTGTAGCAGGAGATAAAGTCCCTGTAGTGCATGTTAAAAATATGCTGGGAAAAACAGTCTGGGTTACTCCTGCCTCGAGCAAAGGCAAACCCATTCATGGGTTTGCTTTCGCTCAAGGACCTGAATGTACTTGGTGGGTAATGAGAGAAGATGGGGAAGACCAATGTGTCCCTCAAGAGAATTTGATTCTGGAGGAAAATAGCCCATTAATTAAATTGCATGATGGACATTAATTGCTGCAATTAAACCTTGTTCTGAATTTTATGTTGTAGGAACCACTACAGCAGAAGTCACCTGAACGTACAGATGACAAACCTTACAAGAAATGCAGCAATGACCTGACCTGAGTGGCTTCGATGCCCAATGATCCCACACAACACCACTTTTCCTATCCTGAGTGACCACCACAACAGATGGAACCTGAAGTCATGGACTAACATACATTTTAATGGATATTTTGTGAAGAAGGTCCATAGACAAAGGGAATGATATCTGTGTAGGATAAGATAGGAAAGGGGGAGCTGGTTAATGAGAATTTATGGAATAGTGTGGGTCTGGAGCATGACCTAAATGGTATGAAATAATGGGTGGAGAATGTGGTGGAGAAAGAGCTGCCTTCCTTCACAGTGGCGATGTCTGGCCCAGAGTCACAAAGGGAGTGGTACTCCAAGTTCAGTGCATGTGGGCAGTTCTGACACAGGAAGTGGCCTGGAGGGGGTAGTTAAGACTTTGTCTAACCTGATAGCTGGATGTTTAGAGCATTTGTTAGCTCTTGGCATGGTTGTTAGAGGTGGGCAGGTTCGTTCGTTAGTGGGTTGTGGGTTTGGCTGGCTTTTTTCTCAGTCGTGTTGTAGCACTTGAGCTCTGGCTCTGGGGCCTCTCGGGCTCTGACTCTCGCTATTTGGGACCTAGCTATGTATCAGTTGGTGGGTGGTGAGCAACTGTATAATACGTTCTATTTTTTATTATTTTAATTAATTATTATTAGTAGTGTTGTTAGTATTAGTACTATCACTATAATTTCCATTTATCTTCAATTATTAAATACTTCTTATCTCAATTTTATGAGCTTCTTTGTCTTTTCCTTCAACTCTCCTCTTGCCCTGAAGGAGGGAGGGATGTGGGCGAATGACTGTGTGGTACTTATTTACTAGATAAGGTTAAGACACGACACCATCCCCTGCCCTCTGTTCTGCTGGGGGGCAGGGCGTGTGTGGGGGTACATAGCCCGGGGAGAAAGGAAGGTGGGGGGAATGTTTTTAAGAACAGTTTTTTCTATCTCTTATTGTCTTACTCTAATTTGATTGGTAACAGATTTAATTGATTTTTTTTCCCGGAGTTGGTTCTGTTTTGCTGGTGCCCATAATGGGTGAGTAAGCCCCTCCCTGTCATTGCCTCAGACCATGAACTTTTCCTTGTATTTTCTCCTTCCATCCCACCAGGGAGAGGAGTGAGGAAGCAAATGGCCTTTTGTTCCTGCTGGATCCTAAACCAAGGCAAATGTCTAAAGGAAAGCAGACACATCTCCAGCCACTTGTGTGTGTCTACACTTTCACTTCAGTTTTGTGCTGCTGGAAAACCTATCTGTTTGAAAAGTTAAGTCTTCATTTCTGGAATTTTGATTGTCATTGGAAGTGCAAATAAGTGTAAGCCAGGCAGACAGAAAACATGAAACTGGGTAAGAACTAAAGTTTAAAGTTGCCACAAACTATTCTTTAAAATGTGACTGGAATTCTCATTCTAGTTCTAATTTTATTTCAAAGTATGGGCAAATAAAAGTAATAAGGGAATAGTGAAGCACTCGAGAACACACCACAGTTAAGTTTTCAAGCAGGCCTGTATCTATATTGGCAAATAAATTCAGTTTCTGTTTTAGTCCAAGGAAACCTTGGGTTGTCCATAGAACACACCTGTATGCTTCTGTATGCAGAGTTACAGAACTCAGAACTCTGTTTCATACAAGTGAAACAACACTTTTCTGGACTGTAACACAAATTGTAGCTATGTCAGATAGAAATCTCAAAGAGACACAAGGACACAAAAGAGAGCCCAGGAAAGACCTGTATGAAATGCTATGATGTGATGTGTATGTAGCGATCCACTTTATATGGTTTTATATGGCTCTGTCCAGTGAAGAGCCAAGTATGTACCACTTGATCTGGGGACCATGGGTCGCCTAGGGTGTGGTGTTATTAGTAGCATACTTGTAGACAGACTTCGTGTTTGTTGTGTTCACTCATTACATGCCCATAATTGGAATGATGAATAGACATTTAGAAATGTAACTAACAGAATTAGTCATAATTATTCAATTGGACACAGTACTTTTAGATGCCCAGAGACCCAAGCAGGAGGATGAAATTCAGGAAAGGTGGGTATTTGTAAGTCTCATTGTGACATGCTAGTTCTCATGTCTTCTTCCTGATTCCCAGTGTTCTGTTTAATTATTGCTCTTTCAGGGATGTAAATATTAACAATACAGGTGCAAGAGAACTCTGCAACGTATTCAGTCATTTTGTGTATGTGACCACTTAACTATACTTTTATGCCTTATTTTCTTGTTGCCATTCCCCTACCATTTCTTTAGCCTACATCTTTCATTATTTTTCTTGCACTTTCTGTCTCCTAGCAATCTAAAGTAGGGGTAAGCTTCATATAACTTCATTTTAATTATGTAATACATAATTAAATAAATAATAAGCTCATAGTCTGAATATTTTAATGGCTTGATTCTTTTAATAGTTAAGGGTGAGGATCTCAGTCATCATTTTCAGATGAGTGAATGGAAATAGGTCACATAAAGACTCCTGAGAATTATCTAATTATCTCAATTGATGGTAAACATATTGTAGTCTGGTTGAGTATCTCATCATGTGAAGTTAGGTGTAAGGAACTCTACTTCAAGTTACTGACTGACCCTAAATTACTAGTCTGAACCCACCTTCAAATATTGAAAAGCAGCATCTAACTCACAGTTGTCTTTTTCAATCCAACCTTCTCTGAATTATTTGTGGTTCACTCAAAAAACTCCAACTGTTACCCATCCAACAACTGTAATGCTATTCATGTCAGTTACATACTTTCTATAAAATCACTGGAATTGAACAGACTGGCACCAACAATAGAGATTCATCTTATGTAGGACTTGAATCATTCTTTGTAGGTAAATACGTTTTCCTCCCATAAATGAAGAGAAGGACACAGACAATGGACATACTTTCTTAGGCATCTGTTAGCTCTGGTAAATCTAGGCTATTGACGCTAAAGATTCCGCTTAAAGTTAAATGAATTGTGTCCTCAAAATACTTATTTTGTTCCTGTGACTGAATGAAGTGTCTTAAATTCAGCACACTTGAAAATATCTAAATTACAGATATTTGCAGCTGGGAAAAATAACTATTAACAAAAGTGCCCACATTCTAAGAAAAATACCTCCATATCAGAAGTTTCAGCAGACACTTCCCTGCTCATCAGAAATCTCAGTGCTGCAGTGTTAAGGAGTAATAGGTTGTTACAAATTTCTTGGTTGTTTCCCCATTACTCAGGAGGCAGCATTCCCATGTAAGGTAAAGAATTGGGTGCTGTGGTTTTTACCCTGCCTATATTTAGATGGATATAGGGTTACAATATCTTGACTAAGACCTCTTTCTTAGAAAAATTTTGTCCCAGGTTACCCCTGATTAGCTTGGAGGACTTTCAGTCACAACTAGACATGATTGAAAGACTAGTCATCAGGAGTGGATTAAAGTTCAACCTGTTATAGGGCCAACAATCTATCCCACTTTCTGGAAAGGCAAGGGAAAAAATTCACATCAGAAAAAGTCCCAGATTATAAAAATGGACCTAAGGACCTGCTTTGTACCCTTTATTAACCAACTATCAATTTATCCTCTATCTTAATCAGCTTCCCTAGAGAAGGGTGTTGACAACAGTTCTGTCATTTGGTTAAACCAAATGGACCAGGGCAAGGCAGCAGTATAATTTATGCTCCATGCTCCCAGTGGGAATCAATTATATTCTGGTTGTTGGGGTCCTTGTTAAAAGTTGTGCCACCTCCAGATGTCTTTGGCTTTTAACACCTGACACTAAGGGAGCATTGCCCCTGTAAGACAAAGACTTGTGAAGCATCAGAACTTTTTGAAGGAGAACAAAGATGCCTGTGTAAACTCAGGGGGAAAAAAAAAAAAGAAACAAACCATCTTGCAGCTAGCACATTAGCTGTCTGTTGCATATTTTAGGTTATAAGCTCTACCTAGAGCCTGTACATGTGCATTACAAGCTTCTTTTTCCATTGGCTGTAGGAATCTGAAATGCAGGTGGATTTGTAGGCAGGGAACTTTAGATAGGATTCATCTTCTTGCCTTCAGAGGTCAGGCTTACTCTCTGCTAGAGTCTGTCAGTTTGAAGGAAATTCAATGTGATGCATCCAAAAGAATTCCCAGGCATAAGCTAGTTTTCTCACAAATGAAACCAAGTGAACAGGGGTCTGTGTATTTTCATTGGCACCTGAGGGAGGAAAAGGCATGTAGCTGAACCTGTCTGAGGCAGTGGAATACTATGAGACCAGTCCAGTCCAGCTGGTGAATGTAGGACAGGCTATGTCATGGAATTGCAGTGGGTGGAACATCCTAAGTGTCAGGCTGATAGAGTGGATCAGCTCATTTTCCTAACTTGTGACTACAGAGTTTGATAACAATTTTCTCCACATAACAAAACATCAGGAGGATCACATTGTAGATGCACACTGAAAATTGTGGATAAAGAAAAGAACCCCATGTGTGGAGTTCTCCATGGGTTTTGCATGTGTGGTTAATAGAGTGGACCTCAGTTGAGGCTGACTGTCATAGCTCCATTTGCTGAACAAGAGCTTGATTTCAGTTTTACTCTATCATGAATTCTAAGGGTGGGAGGAAGAGAAGGAACCAAGGCCAGGTTGGATGAAGCTTTGAGCAACCTGACCTACTGGAAGATGTCCCTGCCTGTAGGATGGGAGTTGGAGCTAGACAATCTTTAAGGTCCTTTCGAAACCAAACCATTCTATCATTCTATGATTCTATGGAAGAGGTATTTAAGTCCACCATGGAATTATGATGGACTCAGATGGAGTAGTGGATAGTAAAAATGGATATGTCTTAGGGGACAAGGCTGGTAGGGATGTACAGCACAAAGGCAGGTGATTCAGATGTCTTCAAAGGCTAAATGTCTCATTCAAAGGCTATGATTGTGTGATGAAGAAGCAGCTGTCAGGTGTGGTAAATGTAGTTGGAATACAATAAATTCATATATTAAAGTGGATAGGTCAAGTCGGGACAACAGAATAACATATGGGGAATTTTGGAACAGTGGTTTATTGTCAAAGGCCAAGTATGACACAGGAATCAAATGTGTTCACTAGAGAAGAAGCTGTGTTGACAGGAAAAGGGCAGATCAATAGGTTAACTCAGATGTGCTGAGCTGAGGTAGTGAAATAACGAAAAGTAGGTAAGGTCAGTGCAGAGTTAGTGTGGTTAGTCTGGACAGTACAAAGACAAAAGGATGACAAATATGTCCAAAACCAATGGACAGAGCATAATAATCAGGCTATGCTGGGGCAGTAGGATAACATGAAGTGAATAAAGGGGGCTAGGAAAATGGTTAGAGTCAATGAGGAGTCGATTAATTTAGACTAAATCATTAGCAATGGGCCAGGCAAGGGTATTACATTAATTCAGACAGCAGCTGGAGCAGGGGACACCGAAGTTAGAGAACAAAAGTCAGAAAACTAAGAATTGTATTTAGTACAACAGACTCAGTGAGGGAATGGGATGTCATGAGGAGTGAGAGACAGCAGTGAGATAACATCAAACTGGGGTTTGAATAACATGGTTAAGACAATGGTTAACATGGATAAAAGATGGAAAGGATAATCCAAGATGTAACTTGAGCAAAATGTTCAGGGCTTGCAAAAAAGCTGAGTTAGTGGGGTAGAGGTGTGCGTCAGACCCTCATGGTGGAGTGCAAATCTCTGGGCTCCTGTTTGCTTGGAACACAGTTGAGGTTTATTAGTAAATAAACCTCAGCCAACATGGCTTCACCAAAGGCAGATCGTGCCTGACAAGTATGGTGGCCTTCTATGGTGGGGTCACGGCCTTGGTGGATAGAGGACGGGCAACTGATGTCATCTACCTGGACTTATGCAAAGCCTTTGATACTGTACTACATGACATCCTTGTTTTGAAACTGGAGAGACATGGATTTGACGGATGGACCGCTCGATGGATAAAGAACTGGCTGGATGGTTGCACTCAGAGAGTGGTGGTCATTGGCTCAATGTCTGAGTGGGGATTGGTGACAAGCGGTGTTCCTCAGGGTCGGTGTTGGGA
>NW_010258309.1:0-6480 GCF_000690775.1 Eurypyga helias
GAGCGCGGGTCTCGATTGTCAGCTAAAAATAGCTGCTTGGTTCAATTGCAGTGCTTGAAGCGTTGTTTTGCTCTATTTTTTTGGTGGAAGGTAGTGCCGTAGATCATGCTGTAACTTACGGATTTATGCATGTGTAATAAACGCAGGTATTAGATATTTTAGTTATTTGGAGGATAAGAGGATCACTTCTACGGTTACGTGCATATCATCTTGGAGACTGCCCCATCTGTGAACTTTTTTTTTGTGGGTAAGAGATTCTTGTAATGGAAGCTGTGTTAACCATATGGAATGCTGACTGACATTTGCTGTGTGTGTATATGCTGGCAGGAGAGAATGTATCGTTGCTTGTCACTATAAAGTAATGAACACAAAGGTACAATCGATTTGGAGAGTGGTTTTAGTTGTTAATACTGACAAGGAGTTAAATGAAAACTGAATATGAACTCGCACCATATGAACTAGAGACTAGGCTAGAACTGGAGACTCCAACTTTTTCATTACCTAAGCTGCACACTTTGTGTATGCTTTTGAGTCATTGTTTCTCTTATGAAACTACTATTCCCAAAATACTCTTTCCTCTCTAAGCATTTCTTACTACCCAGATGAGTGTTGCATTAAAATGTTGATGTTAGCACCTTCAGGTTGTTACCCTTTACCAGGTTAGGGTGAAAAACAGTCTTAGTTTCTTTGGCCCTTTCTGGTTAACTAGTATTTTGCTGGGGAGGTATTTGGCTCCTCTGACTTTTTCCTCACACCTCTTGCCATGCCACATATGCTGCTATGTAGTGTCTGTTGTTATCAGCTTGTTTCATGGGCTGTATTTCACAGGTATATCTTGGGAGCAGCTCTGACGAAGAGGTGAGTCAAGTGTGATTTGAGAAAGAAGAAGGAAGGGTTGGATCTTTGTGCTCTAAAGGAATGAAGGCCCAGTGCTTGTCTTTGTACCTGGTGTGGTAGATGACAGCATCATGCAGAAGCCTCCGTGTGCTGAAGCACTGCTACTCAGGGCCCTTCCAGTGACAGCTGCTGGTGCACAGGGGATGCTTTGAGAGTCTTGATGCCTACTGGATACCTTAGTGTCTTTGTGTATCTTCACATGTGTTTCTGTGTGTCAGTAGATTACTGAGCATGGGCTTCTCCTGGGTACTATGTGCAAATCTTCTCTGTGTCTAAAAAAAATGAAGCATTTTAAAGGGAGGCCAAAAATCTATTGTTAGAGTAGGTGAAATCTTAAGCGCCTAATGATTATTAGTTCAGATCTAATTGTTACAAGAAAAAGAAAGGGCAATAATGCAGTTGAAGAAGTTAGTTTACTATCTCACTGCTCCTCTAAGTCCTAAGGTCAGTGGTTTCATCCTGATGGTGGTGAGCCGTTATGGCACCTTGTCAGCATCAGGCCTTCTTCACAAGGAGCAGTATGATTGTGCTGATGGTTTAGTCTCCTTCACTCTAGAATCTGCTTGTGATCACTTTTATATGCCTGGTAATGTGTTTATATGCCTTTGCTCTTCATTGGTTTGCAGCTCTGTGTTACATGTAAATATGTAAAAGGCGCTATATATTAGATACTGTTTCTTTCTTGTTTGTTACCCCTAAAACCAGTTTTGTCCTGGTCTGCATTTCTCTTAGCCGACCAGTGGTGAGTTGTGCCGTGTCCAGTGCCAAGTCCTGTAGAAGCCATCTCTGTTTATCCCATGCCTGCGTTCCTCTCCACTGTATCCTGTGTCTCTGCTTCGCGAGGCCTCTGCTACTGTACCAGGCCTGTATTTCTCTACACTACATCATTGTGTTAGGGTTGTGAGTATCTCATCTATACGGAGTAGCTGCTTGTTACTGCTATCCGTATGGACCTATGGTCGCAGCATGCCCTGGTAAACAAAAGTCGAACCAATTAGGCATAGGCACCTGATCAATTAGAGAAATTGCTGTCACAGCTAAATCAAGTACTGGTTGCAGGCAGGTCAAGAGAAGTTCAGCCAAAGTAAGCCTGACAGGCTTTAGTCCTAAGGCCTTGCAAATGCAGTACAGAGCTTACAGACTGCTACTAGTGGTGGCTGATTAGGCTATGCAGCTGTATGGCGATGGGCGGGATGATGTGGAAGAAGAATGCAAACAGACGTGTTTGAGAAAGGGGACAGGATGGTTAGACTGGGTGTATTTTGGAGTGTGGAGTTTGAGGGGAGGGGAGTGAAGATGGATGTGGAAGGCCAGTGATGTTTTGGATTAGGCTCTGTCTGCAGAGGTACCTTCATCATGTGGTGGCACTGTTTCTAGCTGACACCCTTAAGAATGTCAAGTTCCTAAAGGGAGAGGCTGCATCACATATTTGCATCTGTAGCTTGAAGTCGGAATTCAACATCCCCCATCAGTCTCCCTTCCATTCCCAGTAGGGTGAGTGAGGAGTGGCACTGTGCAGTCCAAGTCTTCCAGTCATTTTTGCTTCCTGCATCTTCAGTGATATGCCCCTCTCCTTCCCCAAAAACTGTTACAGACACTTTCCCTTACATCCCTTCTGGCTGCAGCTCCCAAAGCATGTGG
Source organism: Eurypyga helias (assembly GCF_000690775.1). Classification (NCBI taxonomy): domain Eukaryota; kingdom Metazoa; phylum Chordata; class Aves; order Eurypygiformes; family Eurypygidae; genus Eurypyga; species Eurypyga helias. The sequence goes on from NW_010258309.1 coordinate 2,539, forward strand.
CAGCTCATGGGCATAACTTGCGGTGCAGAGGGAAGCACGTGGGAAGATGCAGGTGGTACATCTGTGTTGTGAATATCAGTTTGAGAATCGATGTGACAGACATATGCTCGTCTTCTGAGACACCAAGAGAAGTTACTGAAGGTACAAGCCATCTTTGCTCTTCATCCCTCACCCCCGTAGCTTTGACTTCTGAAACTGCAGGGTTTCCTCCTCCCTTGTTTCTGCTGGCTATAGTAGTGGTCAGACTGATGAGTATTGATGTATGTCCAGGGAGTGTGCTAGCAAATGAGGGTGAGGACAAATTTTGTCATGAGATCAGGGTACAAGTACATATGGACAAGACCCTGAGCGAGGTGATCGCTGTGGTGAGCAGGGGAGGAGTGGGGATGCAGGACTGTTGACTGTTATGAATACAGGTCGTTACCTGTACAGGTACACATACAAATCTGTTTTTACTATACCAGCACCTCTGGTATGCCACTCTGGAGCTCTGTTATTGACTCCTGCAGATTGATTGCTATGCATCTGTCAATGAAGAACATATTTATCTAGAATGGTCAGATTTATGGTTGCTGTCGGAAGAACGAAGTGTGGCATGTTAGGTGCTTTGCAAAGGTGGAGAGGTGTCTTGGGTTGTAAATAGCTCCTAAGCCATATGGAAGTTTCTTTAATTGTTTCCGCTTTGGAATTTTGATTGTTGTATTGACCACACATTTTCAAATGAAACCTCGTAGCAAATGCATCAGTAGAAATGTGAGGGATCTGAATTTTCAGGCATTCCCAATGGAAGAGTAGGTGTTCTGATGTGTAGTCTAGCTCCCTCTGGGAGTAATGTGTTATGCTTTGGTTCTTGGATGGAACTGTAATGGCAGAAGGTATCTCAAGGTTCTACGCTGCTGTCTTTGTGAATTCAATATAGGATTTTTAATTTTTAAATGCGTGGGAAGAAAGGCTGTTGTAAGCTACAGAACTGTGCGTTGCATTCCAGACTCAAACTGCTGCTGTAGATTTCAAAGTAAGTGTGCTATACACTGTCTATGATAAAATTATTTCCTGCCTGAAATATGGCTCTTTCTCCTTGATGGTGTGCGCTTTTCACATGTATTTCCTCTTCTTGCAGATTTAAGTCATCTTCCTCTTCTCTTAGTGGTTTTCCTTAGCTTCCAGTAGGTGGTCTTTGGGTGTGATTATTCCTGTGCCCTTTAATACTGTGAACTGTTGCCTAGACATACCACTCTCATCCTTCACTGCATATTGCTTTAGAAGTTACAGGTGCCAGCTGGGCTTCTGCAGCCAAGAGTGAACACTGTTGCTAAAATAAGACTTAGAGTGCTGTTGTTGATGCTATATATTGCTTTCTCTTCTGCAAATTAAATTGCTGGCATTGTATTAGTCGCTTTGTTTGGCTCTCTCCTGTTAGTGTGTTAAGTAAAATCTTCTTAATGCTGCATAGACTTCTGCGAAGTCTAGAAAGCCTATATGCACCTGTAGTTCAGAAATGTTCTGTACCCTGCCAAATTTACAATAACTGTGTCTGCCTCTCAAAAATATTGCTACAAGCAAAGTTGTCTGCAGCTCCGTCAGGGAGAACAGCTGATAAACCCTTGAAATCCCTGTTTTGCAAATGTCACCTGGAAGATGCCATGATTTCGTACTGAAAGATGGAGTAAAATAATGCAAAAATAATTTCTCTGTTGCAGAAATTTATTGTCCAGTTCTGTGCAAAGGTGGGTGTGTGTCTCCCAATATCTAGTTTTTAACACAGACATGTAATTTATAAGAATACTATTCTATATGTTTGGATTTTTTTTTTTAAGGAAAGCATTATAAAAAGATCGCCGAAGATCCTCAAATACTTCAGTAATGGCTACAGAAACCAAAAAGCACTGCAGGACATTAAGTAGATTGTAAGAAGCAGCTTTTCTTGTCGAGATCTTAATTCTCTTCAGCTGTTACATTCATGAAGGCATCTAAACCTTATCTATAAGTACTGCTTATGAAAAGTGTGAAAATAGCACACTGGAAGCCATTCAGAAACTGTCCAGAGATTTTCAGTGAGCTGAAAGCCTTGCTCAGAATAGAGAGGTTTATGTTGACTTAAACTTTGCTGTTGTTGTTGACGTTTATAATATCAAGCCAGAAAAGCTGACAGCTCTACATGCATCTGCTGGTTTTAATTACATTAGTACTGTTGTGTTTTTCTGACTGTGAGCTCCTGTGCGTTGCTGTACATTGTTCTGTGCTGTTCATAGCTTCCAAAGCTGCCTGGGGGGGAAGGTTAGAGTGCTGGACAAAATCTCCAGTTTAGTGGCTTTTAATGCTTGCATAATGCTCCTCTTCCTCCTTCTGACTCCCTCCCACAAAAACAGTCCACTAGACTGGTAGAGGGAATAATGTTTCTGCACACACATTACGTGTGCATGTTATTAGCTTGGTCGTTAAGTTTGGCTTGCTGAAAAAGTACAGCGCAGTCTGGTGGGTGTTCTGGTCTGAGCGCAGTTAGTGTTGTAGAGAGATGCGTATTTTGATGGTCCTGGTGTTTGCAGTGCTGATGGCTTATTCTTGCTGTATGTCAAGGTGTTTTTTCTTTTACAATAGTCTGGTAGAGATTTTAAATGTGAATCTGCTGTCTTAACACTGAAATATGTTTCTGTAGGTACCTGCTGTAAGATGAAGTATTGGTTTTAATTGTAGTTAACGGGAGTGTAAAAGTAGTTAATGTGGGTGGGCATCTTTTCCTCTTCAGGATTATTGACAATCTAATGTGTATTTCGTGAAGTGTTCCAAGTGATATTTTTGTGATGTATTTTGATTTTTATACAATGAGAGATACATAGGTCGTGGAAGCTGTGAAAGTGGACTTGGAGGTAAATTCTGTCTTTGCACTTTTATTAGACAAGCAAAACCCCAAAGAACTAGTTCAGGGAAGACCAAATGCTAGTTTTCCACCAGTATTTCATATTCCATGCTTTTAGTCACCTTGTTCTCTTGGGACATAAACACTTAAACTGAACCTTGAAGAACTGTTTTCTTCCAGAGCTCTGTGTTGCCAGCTACTAGCCACAACAGCAGCTTTGTATCTTGCAGTTTTGCTTTATGGTTGTTTGAATGGGAATGTTAGGTTGTGATGGGCTGCTTTAATTTTTTTCTTGTTTTAGATCTGGGTTGTACCAAGGACGCTTTCTGTTCTTCTAGAGTCTTGGGGTTAAAAGTTGTTTTCTATGTCTCTCTCAGAAGGTTTTGCTTAGCTGATAGTTATCCCACTCTTCTTTCTCCCCAGCCAAACTTGAAAGAGAAGGCATGACTCTTTAATATTAAAAACACAATCATTGTCTTGGGAGCCTGAATGAAAAGCAGCTACCCTTTCAGTCAAGCTTTACTTCCTTGCTGTCTCATGTAATTAGGTAGCTTCACCAGCTTCCTTCATCTTGCTAGGGAAAAATAGCTGAGGTGTAGTTTCGCATCACACTTAATTCAGTTGAGCTGTCAGATGTTTCAGACCTTCTGGTCTCACTCTTGCTGTCCCCAGCTGCGTGCTGTAACTGCTTCCACTGCATTGGGTTCAGTGCTGTGTGCCCACAGCACAGCTCGGCCGTGCCATTTGGTCTGCTGCCAAAAACCTCTTTTCTGCAAGGGCTTGTGGCCGCAGGATTGCTTCCACTGATGAGAGGGGGAAGCGTGGCTGGGGATGGGGAGGGATGTTGCTTCTCCCCTTCCCTGCCTCATAGTCTGAGGAAAAGGCAAAGGGAGGGTGGCCTTCTGCTGGGGCTGTGGCTCTTCTTTTTTAGGTGCTGTCAGCTGCAGTGGTGGGTTGCATAGCTGGTGTTCATGTGGGCACCCCTGCTTGGGCTGAGGAAGGAGTGCAGTTCGTTCTTTCCTGAATTTCAAACTGTCTCAGGCGCATGTAACTGTATTGGGCTTGTGTGAAAAGGTTGGGGGGGG
>NW_010258309.1:6596-6816 GCF_000690775.1 Eurypyga helias
TGAAAGTGGCAGTGCCTCTGGGATAATGTTTGAGAAGGGGAAAAAGAAAAACTGAACAAGAGAAATCACAGCTGGAGAGTGATGTGAGAGGACCAACCCTACAGATGCCCAGGTCAGTGGAGAAGGAGGGGGAGGAGATGCTCCAGGTGCTGGAGCGGAGATTCCCTGGCAGCCTGTGGTGCAGACCATGGTGAGGCCGGCTGTGCCCCTTCAGCCCATG
>NW_010258309.1:7128-12475 GCF_000690775.1 Eurypyga helias
GGGAGGGACCCAAGGCTGGAGCAGGGGCAGAGTGTGAGGAGGATCCTTCCCTGAGGAGGAAGGAGCCGCAGGCACAACCAGTGATGGACTGACCACAACCCCTATTCCCTGATGCCCTGTGCTGCTGGGGGGGGGTGATAGAGAAACGGGGAGCAAGATGAGCCTGGGAGGGATGGGGGGAAGGTGTTTTTAAGATCTGTCTTCGTTTCTCCTTATCCTACACTTATTTGATTAATAATAAACTAAATTAATTTCCCCCAAGTCGAGTCTGTTTTGCCTGCGATGGTAGCTGCTGAGTGATCTCTCCCTGCCCTTATCTTGACCCCCAAGCTTTTTGTTCTGTTTTCTCTCCCCTGCTCAGCTGAGGAGGGCAGTGATAGAGCGGTGGGCAGCAGGCCTCCAGCCAGGGTCACCCCACCACAGTAACTTGAATGTTTTCAACAAGGAAAACAAAGTGGCTGTTTCTACTCTAAAAAGAGAAGTTTGTGGTGTTCATGTTCTTTTATAGGTAAGAATAAGGAAAAGGCCATGGCTGTGTTTCCAAGTTTTGGATAGCTTTGTTGATCCACCATTTTCCATATTTGATTGCATTTTCAATTTCATAACCCACTTAGTGGACAAGTTGGTGGTGTGATGTTTTGAACAATTAAATAATTGCTTCCAAAGTGGTTCATGTTCTGTAGCATTTTAAACTAGTTGCTCTGAAAGAACTTCTTTTTTGGGGGGCAGAATACCAGTTTATCTTAATGCCTACAAGTGAAAACAACTACAAATATACCATTCAGCACTGGTAACTTGATGATTTTGGATAAGCTTGTATTTAGAAATGCTGCCTTATTACCATGTTTATGGCCCACGTATACAGAGGATGGGTGAGGTGCTCTGGGGGGAGTAATAGTGAAGACGTGTCTCAAAGTATTAGTTTTACTTGGTCTAAAACTATTGCAAAACCAAACACACGGAAACAGATGGTTCAGCTTCTTTTCAGTCTTTTTGAAGTTCAAGGGTGCTTTTTTTTTTTTTGTTAAGCAAAAGAAGATGAGTTAATGACAGCAGTCTTCCTTTGAAGGTGGTTGGAAGAGCTGGGGTCATGTACATGATGAAATATCTCCGAAGTTGCCTCAGCAAAAGTCTCTTCTGTTTATGCAGGAATGTGGGCAGTGAGTTGGAGTGGTGATGCAACTCTCTTGCTGTGTCAATTTACTGACTCTTCTGCCCATGCACAGGAATGGTTTTTTTAGTGTATTTTTAGTTGCACAGTGTTTTCTGACATTTGAACTTCATCTTTACAGAGACAGCTGGAAACCAATGCTAACTAAAATGTTTTTAGTGTAATTTGACTTAGCTTGTTATCTCAGCTGTAAGATGAAGGCAAGCCTTAGTAATCGTGTTTGTGTCGGTCAGTGCAGTGGATCAAAAAGTACTTGGAGTCTTTGAGTCTGTAGTTTTCAGTTTTAGTTTAGACTTTGCAAAGCTGGATGTTGGATTCCCAGTAGTTAAGGGCTTGTTAATTCAGCTTCATTTTAAGCTGAATTCTTCCATTTAATTTCTGCAGTGTTTAACTAATTCCAGTGTAGTCAGATTGATATCAGTGAGGACAACTCAGCTCCTTTGTATACTGCTAATTAATCCCGTTGCTCCGCTCTTTCAGTTCATGTACAAATTAAGTTTCCCTTGGCCTTTATCTTACTGCTGCCTAGTCAGGATGCCATCTCTGTCACACGGGAACACACGGTGCCTATGGATAGTGAAGTTTTGCCCTGTCTTTGGGTGTAGGCACTACCATTAGTGTACTCGAAAGTCGTAATTGTGTGTGGTCTTAGGAAAGAGCATGAGGGAAGACATGCATGTTTGTTGGTGGTCTTACTAATATAAGATGCCTGTCTGTTATTGGAGAGTGTCTGGGAAGTGCTGTTGGTGTTGGCTGGCATGCAAGGCAGTCCTTCACCAGAACCTGCACGGAAAGCTGGAAGAGCTTGTCTGGCAAGGAAGGGCAGTTACGCGCTTCAGCTGCACAAGCTCACTGAGGGAAGAAAAATGCGAAAGGTCTGTTGACTCTTACGTCCATGGCTGTAGTCCTTTCTCACCCGCTTTTGGTTGTTTTCTGGGGCAATGCCCAGGAAGTCTTTCAAGTTTCTAAGCCCAGGTTTGTCTGTTACAGAGATGCGATTGCCTGCAGTATCTGCCCTTAGTACGGAAGCTTCACACTATGAAAACCCCTAGCGATGAATATACTAACTAAGCCTGTACTTGGAGTAATTTTTTTAACCTTCTGTGTAAGAGGGATAGTTAACTAAAATGTATTTGTAACTGCTCTGAAATACTTTGTTGGGAAGCTATGATGGGTTTTGGCTTATTTCAGTATTTTAAGTTTAAATGTTGATTTGCAGCATGGTGACTTCTGTTCTGCTGAGATGTATGCTAATTAACGCCTGTAATAAATATCCTGGACTGCAAAAATAAGACTTCAGACTTCAAAACTACATCTTGCTGATAGTGCACAAGTGTTAGAAGATAGGAAACTTTGCAATTTTAAGTATTTGTAAGCAAAATGGCAAAGCATGCCCTTAAAACACTAAAAGCAAACCCTAGCATGTGGGAACTAGGATTAATGTGAGCTTGAACATCTGTAAATGAAAGCTTGTGTTAGGGTGAACTCTGGCCTGATGATGACTTCCATGGGGTATGTCTAGGTTTTGGCTGTTGCAAGCCATTGCATCAGAAAAAGAACTTGGTCCAAAACCCTGCTTGTTTCTTGTGTGTTAAAAAAACACACCCGCTTCCCACCCCCCTAAAAAAACCTCAAACCCCACATCCACCTTAAGGTATCCGCTATTTCAGTATTTTTTTAGCAGATGCTGTGTAATAGCTGAGGGGTTTGTTTTCTTTACAAGGGTTCTGGTCTCTAGTCTCTCTTCCTTGCTACCAGCAAGGGAAACACTGTGAGTTTTTTTTCTACAGACCGTGCATCTATCAGTCACGAGGTTTTTTCCACTTTTCTGACTCAATAGCTTGCAACCGTGTGGGATCTTATAAGTAGGAGAGCTGCCGACCAGCTTTTCACATCTGACTGAGCAGCGGTAGGTGACAGCTCTTCATTTATTTCCTAATGCTGCTTTAATCTTCACACTGAAAACATTTCATACTTTCTGTTCTAGGCAGGGTTTGGGATTGTAGCTTTATTTGTCACTGGTTTTGCTTAACATGTAACACGAGTTAGGTTGTATTTTGGAGTGTCACTTACTGGCCTGACTTGATGCTTTGATTGCATGAGAGATGATGTTGAATTTCCTTTGTTGCCCACAATCTCCAGACACTTCCTTGGGGTGATCTGGGTGTGTTTGATCCTGGTTTGGTACAGAATGGTGTGCTAGCACAACATTTAACCAGTGACCCAGTGAATATCCAGGAATCTGTAAGTGGCTTTCCCTATGAAATGTAGGTTTTCAGTAGTCTGTGTAGGCAGCTGGTACTGCAATGGCAACAGGTGATTTCTTAATGTTTTTTTTAGGGCGGTAGGGTCAATATTTTTCAGTAAAAAGTATGTGAATGTTTCTGTATGTGAATTTTAAGTGCTTTGAAATATTTTGTCATCCTGTATTGCTGAAAATATTATTCTTTAAATGGCCAAAGGCAGTGAAATGGCGTAGAGGAAATATAGAATTTTTTTTTTAATCAGTGAGGTAATTCTAAAGAAAAATAGATTTGCTTGTTACCTGAAATGTGGTGATCTCTGCATCCTTGTTACTGATTACTGCCATCTCCTTTAATGAGCCTGACTGCTGGGTCTTCTCCTGCTGCATAGTTTTGCCCTGTAAAGCACAGACTTCCATGGAGGAATGTCTGCAGTTAGTTGTGGAAATTGCTTGTTTGAGTGAGTGAAGTGCACATGCCTAACTCTTGCTGTAACTTACTGCATCAAAATGCTGGTTTAGCAATACTGGAACTCTTTTCATATCTGGCACCAAAAAATAGAGGCTGGAATTGAAAGTATGTGAATGAGAGGTGGCTCAGGCTTGACCTGAAACATAGAAGAAAGTCAAGGAAGTGGTCCCTTCTCATTAGTGCAGTATCAATTTATTTTCAGTTTCATACATTCCAGACCACCTTGAGACTCTTGTGCTGTGGAAACATGGGGTTATGTCGGTGTGTGAACCCAATCAGCAGCAAGATCCCTTGAGTCCAAAGCACTAAGAGCTTGAATGACATAAGGCAGTGAGGCTGTGAAGTCTGGATGCGAAGTCTTCATGTGAAAGCAGTTTGAGGTCAGAACTGAAAACTGTTGGAGCATACTGGTGCTTTTGGCTTCCTGTATCAGGCACTCTTAGGGTTGAGGTTAGGACCCCTGTACAGGCTGAACAGAGGGGCAAGAGAGGCTGTGTGGAGACCTTTGGGAGGACTTGGAGGGGCTTCACACAAGAGTGTTTGGGGACTGCCTTAAAAAGTTGCGAGGTCTGTCTTCCAATGCCAATAGGAAAACAGCTCTCCTGTTATGTATATAAGTGCAGTGGGTTCCTTATGACATAATCTCCCAAGAAGAGAGGGGGGGCACCTTCTCAATCTTCACTTCAACTTTCTTTTATTATGAAATCCTACTGGAATATTAATGGAGTTGTAAAAGGTAAGGGAATTCAAGGTCAGTATGGGGGAGAGAAACTCTTAATAATGGAAGCAAATACTCAAATTCCTTAGCTTTCCAATTATATTCTTCCTTTACAGTTCTTAAGAATTACAACTGCATACAATGCAGTACATGTAAGTGTATACAGCCTTAATCTCATATTGAGGCTCAAATGTTTGAGGTGTGCTGTGTCACTTCTCAGTAAACGGAAAAGTAGTGGAAGGTAGAGATTTCTGCAGAAATCCGTTAACTGTTAAGCAATGGAAGCCAGGGTCGGAAAAACTCTCGTACTATATTTATGCCACTGTTATGACAGCTGAAGAATCTTCATTATTATTCCTAAATTGTTTTTGCTGGTGGGTGTTAAAGCATAATGTCTGTGAATTGTTATTTTCAGTGTTTGATTAGAGAGATTTCTTCCCCCCCCCCAAAGAAGTTTGCTTCAAGGCTCAGTTGAAATGAGTTGATTTAAAAACAAATTAAAGCCTGTATCCTGGAAAACATAAGGTGCCATAAGCATCCTCTTTACTAGTAGCATAAGAAATGTGTTTTATATTAGGGCATAGCTTTCTGCAGAGTTGGAAGATGAAAAGTCAGCCTTGAATATCCATGTAAAATATAAGCTGTTTAAAGACTTGGCTCTTTAATCCCTGCACAACCATACAGTTAAGATCCTGTAGCGGTGGGAACAGTAGAGTCATGGAAGTAGAATCACAGAATGGTTTG
>NW_010258310.1:0-6841 GCF_000690775.1 Eurypyga helias
AGGGGCAGGGTAAGAGTTTGTGAAGCTAAACCTCATCTGGATTCAACTCCACTGGCTCTTATTTATTCATCCCAAGTACCTGACCTCACAATTTGGAAACAAGGTAATTTATATATGCATTTGTCAATTGCATTTTATTTAACAGAATTTTAACTCTGTTTGCTGGACAAAACTTAGTCCAAAAGTAAAGCAACCGCAAAGTGTCTTTCTTGATACATCCTAACCTCAAATACAAGCTCTGCTCTTGGTCTTCTTAACCCCTGAGACTGACCTTTCATTGATTTTCTGCAAGCAGGGTCAAGCTCAAATAACCTTCCTGGTGTGAGCAACCTGAATAAAAGCAATGGAGTTCAGGAGGAGTTAAACACTGTGACAACACCCTCATATGAAATCTGATTTTTCCTTTCTTTCATGGGGGATAATTAATGTTAGTTAGTTCACTTTGAAATCAAAGGACTCCATGTCTTCCATTGCTTTTAAAAATCTGAAGCAAAACATATTGCTATAGGTATAAAACTGGTACCATTATGTACCCAGTTACAGGAAAATTCACACTCCTGTGTAGTATTCCTTGTTTAGTCTATGAGATTAACAGGGTGGACCCAGCAGAAACCTCATACAGATACATACAATGATGCTGTGGAAGCTACCACCCTATTCCTTTATTTAGAGAGACTTTAGGGAGACTTTTGCTAAAGTTCCAACAGCAACAGTTGGATATCAGCAAAGATTTTTCTGTGAATTGACTGCAATATCAGCAAGTGATGCTTCAGTCACTTGTGTCTGTAATTCTGGAGACTCTTCCCTCAAGCTTTTGGGCCATGATGCCTTGAGAAACTAATATCCTGTAGAGCTTTTAATTCCTTTGCCTGACATCACATCCACCAGACGTGTGAAAAATATTGTCTTCTAAAATGAAATAAAATTAAATAAAAAACCAAGTTTTTTAAAAAAACAATCGGAATAGCAATAATGACTAAAAGAAAATGTAGTCCTTCAGGGCTTCAAAATACTTTGCAAATGTTATCTCATTAACATTAAGTAAGGTAAGTGCACAGTGTTCTTAGGCTTATTTAATGGATTTGGAGGAGGGATTCTTTTTCCCCCTGTGTCTAGCAATTAACATAATTTTACAAATGCATTTTAATTATACATAATAATAGAATAAATATTTTTGTAGCATTTTGATTTAAACAAGCATTTAATTAAGCCCTATTAAGACCTACCATATGCTTTGCATACGATAGGCTATTATAAGTGCACCTCCTCTGGAGGTTTTCAGCACTGGAGGAAATTACATTATTTGACATGGGCAGCCTGGTATGTAATTGACTCAAAATTAGAGATGCAATAAATAATTATTATTAAAAGCACATTAACACTGTAATAACTGGGTAGTCATTTTGATGGCTCTTAATAAGCCACTGTAGCTGAAAGTGCATCAAGCAGCACTTGTAAAGTACTGAGGATCTGGCAGGATTGCAGCTTCAATGGTAGTTAAAAAGTGTTATTCAAGTTACTGTCAATTTTTGAGGCCAGGGTATGGTTCCTTCCCACTACTTAGCTTGCTCTGTGCCAGCTGTCATGATTCAATCTTCTGAATTAGCTAGCTTCAAATCATACAACCCTAAAACTTTCTAAGTCATAAGGCCAAAAAAGACCAATAGCTCAAAAAGCTGATTTTCCTTCCCTGTAATTTCACCTGGGTCCTCTGAGTTTTAATTTAATACTTCATGTTTGATTTTTTGACAGACTAAAGCATAGCTTATTTTTGGCAGAGCACATAGAAGGGAATCTAGACTTCTTCTAAAGGGAACTGGAGATGCTGCTCTTCCTGAGAGAGGGTGAATTAAGTGCAGGTTTCGGCATTATTTTAAATCATAAATCAATATTATTTTTCCTCTCATCTTTATTTCTTTCTGACTTCTGTTCTTACAGGGAAAAATGAAGGAAAAGAAACAAAACAAAACCACCAAAATAAACCCAAACCAGTTGCTTTCATTTGTACTGAAATATTAACTCAAGTTTAAATATTCTATACACATATTTTTGCCAACGTTGTGATTTTCTTGCATCATCATAGGTGATATCTTCTTTCATGTAAGCATAGTTGCAAGCACTTTTATAGTGCTCACTGTGTCCACTTTACAGGAGAGATACTGTTAGAGTTCTACCTCCTTTTCTGTGAAGACAGCATTTCAATTCCAGCAGCGACCCTGAAAAACGTAATTTCTCCTACCTATTAGTGAGTGTTAAACTCTTTCTGGGATGATTGCGTTTACCACTCTGTTTGTATGTGTCTCCAATTTGTATTAAACAAATGCAGTAGGATTAGGTTAAACAGTTCAAATGATTTGTCTCTGTCAAAATGGTTGATCTATCCATGTGAGACTAGAGGTCCATGACCAGAACGAGCTGTCAGCAGATCTGTGAAGACAAGCAGGTGGGAGTAGCAACCTTTCCTTCTGGTAGCACTGGAGTGTGGTGATCTACAGCTTGAATCCTCTACTTCCTACAAATGAATCTGAATACCTACCTTGGTTTTTAACTGTCATTATGCTTACTTGGTAAATGCAGCTGCTCCACATATTGCTGTCTGTCCTTGGGGTTCAGAGGTGTTGGGGCCCTTGCAGAATCAGCTGGAGACTTCTCAATTAATGTGCATTTTCACTGACTAAAGGAATATAAGTGTCTAAAAGTTTGCATAGCTTTCTAGGAGGTAAGTTAGTGTTACCCCGGGACCATTACCCGTATTGCTGTATGATTCTCATTTACAATACTCAGAGGAAAAATTCAGCTTAATGAGCACTAATGAATCACAAAAATTCATGTTATACAGAACAAAGAGCTGACCTAGCAACTTTTTATTTCTTTATTTGAAAGACAAGATAATACATACTTACTGGTCATGTGTGAGACGTCAGTCTTTCTTCTCACTTTTCCCTTTTTGTCCTGGTCTCTCTTTGTAATGCTGTAACTTGAAAAAGTCCTTGAAAAGGAACTCTGTCAGCCACTATAACTCTTTGATCATAGCTTTTCTTCTGACTCCAACTGCTTGTTTCCATACACTTTTGAGGAACAGCACTATTATTTAAATAGTTGCAGAAACTAACCTGGCTGAAAATGAAGAGTGGAAAAGAAATTATTTCCAGAAGAATCATTTTATTAGATTGGGTCATTGTAGGGCTTGGAGACAAGGGATTGATGGAAAATGATTGTCCAGAACATGTGGAAAGACAGACTTTCCCTCCAAGGGTACAAATTTAAGTTAAATTAATGCAACCAGGTAATCCATCCCTAGCGTTTTCACTTGTCTGCTTCCCAATGGAATTAAATACCTTCTTTCATTTGTAATGTGCATTTCTCTGCCAGTGTCCAGACTTTGGGTTGGACAGGCTGATCAGTGATTGCATTTTGTTAACAGAGTTCTGCTTCCATTTTTACCTTGCTAATGGCCTTTATTTAACTAAATTCAAGCTGCTGGTAGTCTTGACACTGTCTATGGAGAAGCTGAAGGACATACATGAGATTTCAGCTTCCTGTTGTTTACTCTCATACCTTGATCTGGTTTGTCTCTAAAATAACTTGGCTTACCAATACATTTCCAGGTAATAACACTCCAGCCATCCCAACTGCATGTACATCACTTCAGTAGTGTGGGTTTTTTTCTGGAAAGAACCAGCTAGGTATAACTAAAACAAAATGTAACTGTAGTCACAGGGATAATTTATTTCCAGGACTACTGCAAGCAAACAATATAGAAATTACCAAGCTATGTCTAATTTCCTATGTTTTATAAAACCTACCTGATAGGACCTTGCCCTCTCAAAGAGTTCCAGTTTGCCTTATCACAAGTTAGGACATGAAATACATATGCTATTAAAAAATTACTTCTATGATATTGCTTTAAGATGATTTCAAACACTTGAAAAATAAACACAAACATACCCACAAAATATGTTTATCTACAGTGTTATCACAAAAGGTTCGGAAGAGATCAGGGCAAATTGGTGTGTAAGACACGTATGGCCTTCCAAGAGAATAGCCAAGGATCTGACTTGTAGGTCATAACTCTTATGTGGTATCTACTATTAGTAGAGGAAATGTAGAGAATGTTATTCATAAAAATTTTCATTTTTTAGTTATTTCTTCTCTAGAGGCTAACTATGCCTATAGTGCTGTTGAGAACAGCAAATTATAGAACTAACTGTTATGACACATTTGGCAGTGCTTACATAGGGTAGAACCAGATTCAGGGGGAGAGATGCAGGTAAAGAGAATTTTTAGGTTCACAGAGCTATCCATGTACTGGATGTATTGAGAAAGAGGTTTTCTATGACTATTTATCACTCTTGAATGCTGGCATGCAATGAAATAATGAGAATGTAAGTTGTGTATTTCCATGTATGGTGTTAGAAGAGAAGTTGGAAGTTAGTTTTAAGATTTTTTTTTATTTGATACCTCAAATGTTTAAGGATTTCACTGATTTGTAATTTCTGCAACCAGTATGGTATTCTGCTACACATTATGTGGAGTTAATAATATATGCAGAAGCTTGTTGGAAGATATGCTTCAAAGAGAAATACCTGTAATTAAGCATGTGGATTTCTTACTTGCTACTGCATCAGTATTTTTTCTTTTTATCATTAAGAAAAATAAACTGCTGATGTTTTCTTCCTCCAACTTTTCACTAAAACCAGTACACATGAACTATTAAATCTGATCTGATAATTATTTAGTGCAGGCTGTGAGTGCGCTGTTATTCTTAAACCTACCCAAGGGTATTATGGAGAAGAGGAGCTTGTTTTGACTTTTTTTAACAAAATGAAAAGGAATTGTATCACACAGTGATACATCTACTGAAGACATAGAGCTCACAAAGAAAAAAGAGTGGAAACAAACTAATACAACAGATGAATGCCCACGTAACCACTTATTTCCTTTCCATAGAACAGTCTTGTACATTCATTTTCCAAGAACTCACCCTCTGGAAAATCCTTGACTTGTCAGAAGCCATAGGTCCTCTCAGTATCTTTCAAGCGCTCAGCCTTGAAATGGAACCTGATAAATTACCCTCTGGGTCACAGGCTTTGGACTGACAGATGAAAGTCTCTTCACCCATCCAGGAAAGATGCTACAAAAGTGCATGTGGACAGACACGTAGGAGGAGATTGACGTTAAGGACGCATGTAGAACATTTTCATGTCAGCTTAATACAAAGGTCAAACCTTTGTCCTGTTTGCCTTTGTATTAATTTACTTAAAGGATTGTTTGTCCTATGTTGCTTGCCCACAGGATATTTTATTTTTCATTAATACATTTACCTATAGACTACAGTTGTGTATCATCAAATCTGTGGTGGGCAATGAGAAAAACATTTTCTTTAAAGCGATCAAGCAGCAGACAGTGTTTGTTGAATAAGACTTCGACCACAAAGAGCAGTTCAGTCTAATTAGAAGCATCTCATTTCCCATGAGCAGCAAGAAATATTTTGTTTGGTTCAAGGCTTTGGGTACAGGCAATCTATGGTGTGACTTTTGAAACAGAATCAGTTCAGTGTAGATAGCTTCTATGATTTGACAAAATAATTATTCTGTTCATCTAACTAGTGTGCAATTGCTCTGAATTTAACTAGAAAAAAATACAGAGAATGATCATAGGCTTCAAGTCCTAAACTGGCAAAATGTGGTGTATAACAGAGCGCTTCACAGAATTGAAAGCGTCACACAAATAAGTAACCCATTACTGGTTTTTATAGAAAAAATCAAGTAGCTTTTTGCTAGGGGCGATTTCATTAAATGCTATGAAACTTCTCTTTAAATGTAGCTGCCATTATATAATCTAGCAAATGCCACTGTGTGCAACATGGAGTGGAACTTGAATGAAATTCTACTGTCACTGCACCAGCATAAATCTCGGAAGACTTTATTTAAGTAAGTTAAGTTTCAGCTGTTTATTTGACAACCAAGCACTGTAGATAAAATTCTCTAAACAGTCCATTGCCCAATAATGCTTAGCTAGTATAAATCAGTGTAGCTTTCCTAGCTTCAGCAGGAAGTTTATACCACACGATATATAGAGAATGGAAGAGGTTCAAAGCAGCCAGCTGCATGACTTTGAACCTGGTTCTAATCCTTATCATATTTTCAGCATTTTAACTTCTGCCAGCTGTGTTGCATGGCTATTAAAAATGTACTCTTATATATTGAATATTTGTGTGTCTGAGTATTTTAAGAGGCATGTTCATACAAGTTATCCTGAGAAACTGAGATAAGAACAGAAATCAGGAGAAATAGTCCTAAATATAAAAGGACTTTGATACAGGTCCTGAACATCTAACAGTGATCAAATTCCTGCAGAGAAAGGATGTGTAGGCATTTTATTCTCAATCGTGTTGTCTGTGGTGAGAACATGCACTTCTGTGTACACCAGAAGTGTTCCATAAGTTGAAGCTTTTGTTGTTTAAAAGCTGGTTGAACAGATCTTAGAGTTTGGATTGTGCTGACTTAATTGCAAGTCTAGGACATGTGCAGAACTTAAAAAAGATAGGAAAAGTATTTTTGCTAAAATTCAAAATATTATATTAGTGATAACTGATGACAGACTATATGTATCTTCTGGTAACAGGCCAACTCATACCAATGATAACTGAATATTTTTGCCCCAGTCTGAAATACTTGAAGTGTTCATTCTATAGGAATTAACAGTACGACTTTAGTATTAATTATTTAGAATCATAGAATGGTTTGGGTTGGAAGGGACCTTAAAGATCATCCAGTTCCAACCTCCCTGCCATGGGCAGGGACACCTTCCACTAGACCAGGTTGCTCAAACCCTCATC
>NW_010258310.1:6864-24266 GCF_000690775.1 Eurypyga helias
CTTCTCTGGCCCTCCTCTCCCTGCCCCCCCCCAGCCTCTCCATGAAAACGTCTTCCCTATGTATAGAGAATATGTATCTTACATATATCTCATATATCTTTATATCTTATATCTATGTTTGACATATACCAGTTTAAACGTAAGTTGTGTACTGCTACATCCTGTCTTCAGAGTGTTGTAGTACTCCAAAATTTTAATGAGAATTGTGGGTACATTATAGAAGATATATTTTCTCTTATATGTGCTTTCATGTAGTGAATCTTCAGTTTCCATAAATAATGTTTTTCCAGATCTTTAACATATATGAGCAAGGGTAGAGAATGACCATGTCACATATTTAAGAGCCATAATATTATTTCTGTTACTGTAAATAAGTGTTAACATTTTTTTGTTAAGACTGCGCACACTATATATTTTCCCAGGAAAAGTTCAGGATGACATTATCTGCAGTTTTATTTTAAAAGTGTCATGAATTATTTCCCTTGGAAGGAAAGAAAAATTAAAACTACTGTGTCTTCTGTAGTGCTAAAAGGAAGGGCTCTGTGAATCAGAAAACTTGGACTTGCTACGGGCTAATTACTATGCCTCACAGACAGGTCACACAAAAGAACCATTTTTGAAGAACACTATCATAGATTTCTGAAATCATGTCTGCAGAAGTGCCACCACATCATTCATTCAACAGGCAAAATTGATTTTTGCAGAAAACTTTTACATCTAAAGGAAGGGAAAGAAAAAAGAATTTCTGAGCTTGTTGATGTACAAGAAAAACAGGTAGAAACCAAGTTCTTTTAACAGATCATGGAGTGGAACTATCTGATTAGCAACCATAGGGATTCGTGTTGTATATTTGGCCACTGTAAGATAAAGTGATTATAGCCCTAATACACTGCAGGAGATAATGCTCCCAGCTCATACCTTTTTTTTTTTTTTCTTTTAATTCTTTGGAAGTAGCCATGGATTGACACATGCCCTAATCTCCCCTGATATAGGAAAGGTCAGTAGTATACCAGGTTGTGGATTGTGTGCTCATGATTGAGATGCATCCAAGCACTGGAGTGTTTCCTCCAGGGGAAATTTAACAGGATCATTTCATTGTGTACTTCTCAGCAGCAGCAAATAGTTGTTTGAATTCACTGGAATTTTTTTAAGTATTTGTTTGTTAATAGCAAAGTTGCTACAGCAATGATATCAGTTTAAATCCTTTCAGATTTGAGTTAGATTCTGGTTTTATTAACTTGCCATTAGGTTTGATAACTCATTAAAATACTGAAAGGCCTGTCTCCCCAATAGTGTGTTGCTAGAGCTTCCCAATGTGTTTTGCACCAAAAGCAGAGTGCATAGCTGTGGTGGGTTGGCCTCATCTGGCAGCCAAGCACCCATACAGCAACTCACTCATTCCCCTGACTCAGCAGGAGCAGGAAGGGAATGGGAAAAATGAGAGTTAGGAAACCTGTGGGTTAAAGACACAGAGAGTACTTGCCTATTACTGTTGCAGGCAAAACAGACTCAACTTGAAAAAAAATTAAAGTATTGCATCATTTCATGTCAGGAATTAGTGAGAAGAGATATATCTGTCCTTGGTGGTGTGGTATCCTTTGCTCTACACCTCTTGCACATGAAATAATACTGCTGGTAGATCATGCTGCACTGAACTACAAACAGGCTAAACGCAGAGCCACAGGGACAGTGGAAACAACCAATGTCTGCTGAAGTCCTCTTGTCTCTGGTAAATCTACTCTATCTACTATGGGTATTGTAAATGCAAAGACACCTGGGAAATACACACACAGATTTGCAATTTGCACTGGTTTTTTTCTGCTCCAGAAAGCACTTGCAAACCCATTAGGAATTTTACAACAATTTTCTGTGACTGCCTGTAGTTACAATGGATGAGCAATAGCCAAGCTATCAGTTCTTTCTCATAACATCCCTGAGTTAGAAGAGAAACAGAAGAATATTATGACACTGGACTGGACAAAAAGGTGAGGATATTGTGTGTATAAAATTAATACACTGTATTAAAGCCTATTTTATTGTTAATAATTGAAAAGCTCCATTAACTTGAAAGGCAAAAACACTGGGCCGTAAATTTTTTTTTTCAGGGTTAATCTTGCATTGAATGGAAAGGGCACATTATTTGCCTGCTATTAAAGTGATACTACAGTTATATTCCTAAATGTTTACGCAAAAGTAATGTTGCGTGAAAAATGAGGTAGGACTCCATACCCTTTAATTGCGAGTTTATTTTGCCCAGGGTGATGTGATGTTGACCACCAGGATTATCTCCCCAATGTCGATAATTTTGAGGTAATAGAAAATTAACACCATACAAATAAAAACCTCATGTTGTGCAACTTTATTTTTCTTTGGAGTATTCATACATCCTTCCTTGTTACCAAATCATAGTATTCATACATCCTACCTTGTTACCAAATCATAGTATTTTATAATTCTTCATAGATTTTACCCTTCATTCTACCCTTCATAGATTTTTATCTTCATAGTTTTTACATAGAATTAAATTACGAGAAATTTACAAGCTGCCACGTGTCAATGGAGCTGTGCAATTGTTTGCCTAAATATTTGTTACCTGCACCAATTCTGACATTGTATTTAGTTTAGTCTATCACAAAATGGGTTTACACTAAATTATTGTCATCAGATAAAAGTGTATATAGGAACCATTACAACATCTTACCTAATGCATACTGACTTCTTTGCAAGTGTCCTAGAAACCTGGCATCCCTGTTGCTGGAACAAAATGTCATAAGGATTATTTTAAATGTGACAGTCAACGGTCAAGCCTCAGTTGCACAAATATGCAACAAGAGATTCTCCATGCTTGAAGTATTTCATAGCCTATGTGGACAAGTCACATGCAAGAAAGAGTAAAACTGGCAGGGGTAGGTATTTCAAACCATATGTATGATACAGGGTGTTGATGTTGGCAATTGAAATTTATTTCTTTAATTTCAGTTAATTTCAGGTAATTTCAGGTTTTAGCTATTACTTGTGTTTATTTAATATGTAATTGCAAAGTGTGCGTTAAGTGCTGTGAGGATGTGAGAAGTGGAAAAAGAGTCAATGTGAAAAGAAGGCTAACTATGTTGAATGAGGCAGAATATGGAGAACAGGAGGAAAAAAAAAAAAAGCTGGGAAGAGAATAATAGGCATTTAGAATGAGAATAACATGAGGACAAAGTGAGGAGCAGACCAGAAAAATTTAACTGACAGTCAGAAGTTGCTTGATGACACCAGTAATCAATACAAGGGTCACAAACTTTTGCCTGCCCCATCTCAGATGTTCATTCATAAAGATGTAGTTGTGAGCAAAGGTAGAAGAAGAAGTAGTAATAGATGAAGAAGCACTCTAGACTTTTACATGTTCAACTGGAGGTGTCTCCTGGAGACCTTGTCACTGCTGAAATCTTCATATCAGTGGATGAAAAGAAACACAAGAGCTGAACACAAAAGACCATCTGATGAAACATTCCTTCATCTTCTGACTAGAGGGGGAAAATAAACCAATTACGTTTCTAAGATAGATGTAAGGAATAAATGCCTTAAATTATTTGTGCAAATGGAGATATTAGTTTTCTGGGTGAACTCTGACCATGTATAAGTAAATCATATTTTTATATTAACTTCATTTTTCTTCCTGCAAGCTTGTTTTTCCAAGTGCACAGGTGAGAATCGTTGTGTTGTCTGGTGAAGTTTATACTGCCACCTGCTGAGTTTGATGTACCCTAAGGAGAAAGGGAAATCTGCTTCCAGGAATTTCTTTTTAAGCCATCACTAAAAACAGAAAAGAAAGAAAGGCCTGGTTACAGAAGCTTTTGTTACAAACAAACCTTTAAAGTAGAAGTTGACAGTGAATTCTTTCTTTGCAAAAAGAAGCGAAAGTCTGCATTTACTGGCTAAAATCAAAGGCGGGGGGGGTGGGGCTTCCCTCCTTTTTAAGATGTTGAACAAACATCTCCAAATGTGAGGTCCTGTCTTTTTCTTACCTGAGACATGCCAGGCAGAACAAGATACCGGGGACTTTGAAAGCAAGGTGAGAGTACTTGCTTATCCTGTAATAGCTACTCTGTCTATGGTTTGAAGGATGCTGACTTCACATCCTTTCTGGAAGACTACTTAGTTACCTCTACAACATGTATAGTTCAGAAGCTGGTACAGTAGACTCTATCTGATGCCTTCTACATTTATCAAAGTTAAGTGGAAGGTCAGAATCACCAATGTTCTCTTTCCATTAAAACAAAAAAAAGTATTGCAGAGCAGAGGAACTTAACAGAACAAGAAGAAAAAGAAACCTTCGTTGAAAGGACGTTACTGGGCCCAAGTTTCTAGAAATTAAAAGAAATTAAAGAAACTGAAAGAAGCAGTTTTCTTTTGTGCTGAAATGCATAAATGAGATAACAAAGATTGCATTCCCAATGCAAATTCCAGACTTTTTTCCTGTAGGAGTGTATTACAAGTTAGTAATTTTATTTACCTACTTCATAAAATACACGCAAGTTTCCTAAATTAAATCTCTAACTTATGTCCAGAAACAAACAACAGGCAAGCATTAGAGACAGCAATGCTACCTCAAGTAGAAAACCTTAATGTCAGTATCCCTTTTTCTTGGTCTGCTGCCCGAGTATATGGATCAGTCTTGTCTTACATTATCTAAACACATCTCCTTTATTTTATTCTGGTTTATTGGCTACACAATTCAAAGTTGTTTCTGTAATTAAAGGCAAGCCATGTTTCTTGCCCCTGCCTCCTTTCATATTTTAAATCAATGTGTTGTGCAAAGAATTTGCTTTCTTTTTCCATTCTCTTGAAATTTTTTAATGGAATGCAATAATACTATAAGATTTTTTTCACTAAATATTCTGATACTTTTTTTTCAGAGCGCAGAAAAAAATCACTTTTTTTTTTTAATGGTTTTGACAAAATGCAGCTTCACAGTAGAAAGAATGTGTTAAAAGATTTTGTTTGGTTCACTCCTGCCCTCATACGCTCAGTTTAAAACATGCCACATGCTGACTTACCCTGTCAGCATTCACTGTCAGCTTTGCCATCTCTGTCAGTCAGGTCTGATCAAAAGGCAGTGATTTGCCATTTGGCTTCTGTTTGGCTAACACGAGGTATGGAGCAGCCTGTTTCTTCTAGTTCTTGGTACAGCTGTGAATGTGGAGATTTTGGGTGGGACAAGTCATTTATGCATTGAAAGTGCTGCTTTGGGACAGCCTAAGCAATTTATGATTTAGGGCTCATATATCCGTGTCAGTTTGAATGAAATAAAAATGACAGTGTATTTCAGAAGTGTCAAAACAATTCACTCACCAAATCAAAAATGCCAGTGATTCATACAGCTCGTGTCTGTAACACCTTTAGTATATGGCGTTTTCAGTCAGCAAATCCCGACTCTATAATAGTACATCTAGATCACGGCAAAACTAGATTTATCACTTTGCTAGATGTGACTAAATGGAGTAGAGTCTTTGATTCTTCTCCCATTCTCTTAATACTAGCAAGTAATAGGAAAAAGGAAGTCAAATTATTGGAATGAGATTTTTCCAAAGCACTCAGCATTTTTCTGAGTCATCACCCATTGAACTTTATGATTAAACTCTTACTGATTCCCATGGCAGCACAGTTATGCTAATTCTTACTGCTCCTGGACATGCCATGTTTAAATACATCTGTGACATGCACTTTCCTTTCAGCTGGGGTTATTTAGCTCCCATTGATTTCTTTTTGCTTTCCCTTTCCTTTTCTGCATTCTGGTTTTCAAGCTAGTAAGTCAGTTGGATGTCTCAGTATAACTATTTGTGATCAAAGTGCTTCAGGAAATAACAGCAATTCCACCATTCATTTAAAAAAAAAATTAAAAATTGGGAAATAGCATACTCCAGAAAAATGTTGTATAGTTTGCTCATTGCATGCTGATTTTTAAACAAGATTCCTACAAACAATAGCTTCTACCTTGTCATTCATTATGTTGGACAACATTTTATTTTTATTTTTCAGTTGGTTGTTTTGTTGTTTCTTAAGCTGTAATAAGTCTGAATAGTTTTATTTTACTTAGTAATATCTGTTTCTAGTTTGTTTGGGTTTTCATAGTGCAATCTATTTATAAGCTGGCTAGGGATAAAAATGTACCCATAGGAGATTTTTTTACTAATTTATTATTCTAAGTTTTCTAGGTTTATTGCAAAAATAGTGCAATAATATTTTTTTAAAGAAGGAAATTTGGTTTACATTTTGGGGATGTGGGAATGACTAATTATAATGCACTACATTTTAGAGCCCTCAATGATGGCAGAATTAAGTGCAGGGGAAAAAAATTAAATTATTTTGGGGTATTCAGCATGGTTTCCATGAAATTAGAGCAAATGAATACTTAGGATTCTGCAGGGATTGTCTACAAGAATCCCAAATCATTCTGTGTTTTCCCAAGTGCACTATAGCAGTCAGGGTTTTCTATCAAATCCTAATGCTAAAGTATTTTGCATTAAACATGCTAATTTAGAAATATCTGTGCAGCTGTGAGGGACTGGGATTCCCTGTTACACCCGTGTCCCGGCAGCACCAAATGACCCCCTTACCTTTTCTTCCACATCTCACAAAACCTTGTATATCATATAGTGACAGTCTGACTCTGTCTCAAAAGAGTTGTTATAAGGGAAAGAAAAGTGCTGGGGAGAAAGAGAAATAGGAAAGTGAATTTAACTGTTTATACTCACAGAGAAACACAGTAACTGAGAACAGGCTCCAGACCATGTGATATGGGACTGAGAAGTTAGACACTTGGATGCCACAACCAAGACTGCCTACACTTCAGTGACCATTTAAGTGGCCTGAATCTCACAGAGTGGATTTCCTTAGACTCCTTGAATGTTCCCAAGTCCCTAATCTTAAGAGTCTGCTTGTGCACAGAAAATCTCTCTCTGAGGAGTTAGTAGCCTGGAGTGACATGCATAGAAATGCTTAGGTGTTCATCACAAAATGTGAATAGATTATGCCCACCCAAACATGGGGAGCTGTCCCAGCCTCCCCAGACCTCTGCAGCTGAGAGGCCATGTGCACTGTCCAGTGGTGGTCCTGACATTCTCCTACTGTGTATTCTCAGAGTATTTTCTGCAGCACTAAGCTGAGGGCCTGGCAGGCTACGGTTCAGGAATTTTCTCACATTTTCCAAAAAGCTCAACCTGGGTACTTGCACAGCACTGACAACTTTAAATTCCTTAAAGGCTACAGCCCCATCACATGAACATGGCTGGAGGAAAAAGTAGAACCCATCTTTAACTGGGAACCCAGAAGAGCAGGCAGATTACCAAGTTCACTGCTGTCCTCGTCCTGGGGAGGCACTAGTCCACATGTCCCACTACTTAACACCAATTCTAACCACCAAGTGATGCCTTTTCATGCCTCTGGGTGAAAATACTTGTGGTAGACACCAGGAATTAGTATTCAGCTTCACTCCCCCTTTGAAGCAGACCAGTACCTACATATCTTTAAAAATCTGAATCTAAATCACCTCACAGGGCGTCTGTCTTCCTCTTAGGACTACCTTCCACAAATCAGATAAATTTCCAAACCTGTTCAAATTTTTGTGGCCCTATTTTTCTCTTTTGTCAAGCATGCTGAGTCAAAGGGACCATATTTCTGTCTACATTGTATTTCACCAGAACAGTGCAATAAAATATGTACGTATGAATTGTCATATCTCTAGAATATATGAATTCTCGTAAACTCACCAGATGTTTTGAAGCAAGAACTAGGTTTTAATTGGGACATTTAAACTTGAAAAGGCCAACCTGCAATGACATTGTGCTTCTTATTTATTTCGGTCTATTTACATTTTAGAAAGAAGAGAATAGAAAGGTTCTTTACATGTTTTACAGGGAGTGGGGTTGGGGTTGGGGGAAGTAACAAAGTATCATTCCATTAACACTGCTTAATAGAAAGATGAAAGTAAGAGAAAAGTGAAACAGAAAGATTTAAAAGCACTTTAGTCCTACAATGTAAAAATTCACAAGAGAAATCTTCAGTAAACTTAACTGCAAAATATATGGCCACAAAGGATATAATTTCTTTCCCAGGTAAAGAATTTCATCTTAAGAACAAAATATCTGTAAATTAAAAGCATGAGGATAAAATTCTCTCCTGAATGGGTAGATTGACTATTGCCACATTGCCACAGTAGAATTAAAACAGTTAAAACTGCACTTTCAAAATTGCAACAAATTGACACCTGTACATCCACTTTAATGCAAAACTAATCACTGAATGTGTTGGATATCTAAAATGGCACTAGGCACTTATATTTAGTCATCTGAATCCATTGCCAGGGCTCTGTCATTTGTGATGAGAGCTGAGGCAAATAGCTTAGCTGCAGACATCTGTGTCTTCATGCTGACCTAACTCCATTCACGGAGTCTCATCCATTCTTGAAAACCATGTCCCCTTAACACCAAGTAGCACATAAGTTCAATAAAAATATCATTCAAGAGAATCACTGGACTTGAAAATCATATGAAATAGAGCTTGAAGAGTTCTTGATAGATGAATGAACCTATCCTTCTACTGTAAGACAGGATCAATTCTACCAGTGAAACTTTTCACTGATGTTTGGCCAACCTCTTATTATTAGAAAACACCAAATGTGAAAATAAGCTCCCAAAATCTTTTTTTGACACAGAAGTCTGTTGTGTTCTGAAGACATGGTTGACCAACTTAAGTTGCCTTTTTTTGCTCAGACTTGGCAGGTGGCCATGGTGGGAAGGTTGTGATCACAGGTGCTGTGTTTGTCATGTCACAACACCACTGCAAAAGCAGATCATGGAGCCATTACAGGAGCAAGGCATGATTATTGAAATGCTTTTCACTCTGTTGCATCACTTGTCCTTGTGATTTCAAGATCCATTTCAATGTGAGAACCAGTGCATCTGCTTTCATCTGAACTGACCGCATCCACTGTTGCTTTCCCATTGTTGTCTTGGCAAAAGGAACTGGGAATACCCCACAGACAAACCATCCTTCCCCTAATATACACTCTATTAGGCTTTGATAGAAGAACAAAATATTTCAGTGATATCAAACTGGCACTATATAGCAGCATAATTAATAAGAATAAGCTAAAAAATGGCTAGGAACAAAAGATACTTCAGGTACATGGGTGGATGGAAGGACAGATACTGTACAACTTTATACATAACTGTATTTAAAGAAAACTGTTAATAATACAATAATAATGCCCAAATATTAAGAAATACAAATACTAAGGCAAGCCACATTTTTCATGCTTTTTTTTAGCCTTTACTTTTTCCACTAAACTCCTGGATCTCAGCACAGTGACAGGCCCAGACAGGAAAGATAGATACTGTTCCTGTCCTGCTACACTCAAAATCAGTCTAGGACTAAAATTTCAGCATATTATTTCTTAGCTAACAGCAGTTTTTGGTGGGAGCATGGTCTGCATGGTTGTTTGTGGTGGTTGCTTTTTTGTAAGTCCATCCCAAACTGTGACTTCAAAAGGGCACTATAAACAAGTTTATGTGGATGGTGGTAAAACACTGGTAAATAGACAATACTTCCCAGCAAACTCTGAGTAACTCTTCTGGAAGATGGATGTGTGCCTGTTTAAGAGAAAAAACAAGTCCATGTTTTCACTGGGAATAAAACACAGTATGTTTCCCTGGCTTTATTCTTGAAAAACATTAAACTTCCCTTGGCAAAATTTCCTCACAGAATTAATTCTGAAGTTGACACCTGGCATGAGATATTTCAGTCCAAACAGTTCTCATTTATCAAAGGTGTAGGTGTCTGAAAACAGGTTCTTTTAATGGGAAATGTCAGGCAACCTTAAATACATGGACATATTGGCCTGCCTACAATGCAGGTTTTAAATTAAATAATCATTTCATCACACAAGTTTTAAAATGCAGGCTATGGTCATTCTAAAACTTCCTTCCAATCTTTCAGATGGACATCTTTTGGGCTTTAGCCATAGTTGATATCTGGTATAAACACAGTTCATTTTTTCAACTTTATATGTTTCATAATTACTGAATTGTAAATTGTTAGTGGACAGAAATACACAGATACAGCAGTATTCTTTGGTAATAGCTTTGTCCAAGGCAAGAGAAATTTTGAACATGTCTCTTCTACTGGCTGAAGTTATACACTGAGGTGATTCAAAACAGCTTTTTCTCAAGTTCCCCTTTCTTGCTTGCTTTCCTTTCCTGCTGTCAAGGATGATCTACCCAATAAGAAGGACTGAAAATGAATTCTTACGCTACATAAATGCTGGATATTACTGCTTGCTCTCTGTCTTTAGAGTTAAATAATAAAAACATTTTTCAAAGGCTCTTACTCTAACGAGGACATTGTTCATCTTCTGGAAATGAAATAATTTTAGCATCTGGAAATGTGTTCTCAATTAAAGCCTAGAATATCAAAGCATGTCATATCAGGCACCAAATTCTAACATTTCAGAGCTAACACCTTCTCTATTGACTTAAAATCATAGAATCATAGAATCTTTTAGGTTGGAAAAGACCTTTACTATCATTAGCCATCAACTTAGTCTTGCTCCAGGCGACCTGTCCTTTCCTTCATAGAGGGTTTGAAAGGCATTTGCACACATAGCTCTTACATGCAGAGGGCGGCAGCAGATTGTCAGTGCTGATTGACACCACCCTGCAATAACTGCGGGAGAATCCAAAGGGACGTGTGATAGATTCACCTTTGTGGTTTTAGCCAGGGCACTTCAATATTTGTAAAAAGTAACTATCCCAACTAAAACCATTGCAAACTCTTTTAATGAATATGAACAGTATTGTTATTCTGTCTTGTATTCACATTCATTTCAGGTTGTAGACCTCATATATATCAGGTTCATAACCTGAAAACTTAGCATAAGCAATTCACTTTCTGTTACATTTATGACCTTAACTGTGGAAATTCTAGCTTACAACCTCTGTCAGGAAAGAGGTACCATTCAACTATTGTATGGCATTTTTAATGTATCGATTCATAGGGAGAAGCATAATGCTTACTGCATCTGTTATACCACTTCTTCCTTTACATACAGGCATTGCTTTAAGGAGTCATCTCCAAGCTGCAGTCCATGTAACCTTGTTTTACCTAGTAAATATGAGAGAGACATAGCACACAGTGATCTATGTAGGTCAGCATTTCAACATCCTGTTCTTCAGAACAGGTTTGTACAGCTGAACTTTCTGTAAGCATATAAATATTTGCCCTACTATAATTCTGTGAAGAAACAGCTGAGTCCCAGTGTTAGAAAGGGCTAAAAATCATAGCATAAAAACAAAAGAAAACAAAAAAGTAGCTATCATGGTTTTCACATTAAGGAACTTTAAAGTAGAAATGGTGCACAGCAATTTTTGAACATCAGTCTATGCTATACATAGTCTGAAAATAGTTATTTCTGTTAATATATGCAAGACTTAAACCTGCTGTGTAAACTATGTGGGAACTTACCTGAAATATTGATGTTTAAAATGGCACTTCCAGTCCTTCTTTTTCTTTTTTTTTTTTAAACAACACTTACTGAAATTTATGTTGACAAGTTGCAGACAGAATGATAGAGTACCCCTTTTTTGATCTGCAGTTAGAAGTCATTTGCATCCCTCCACGTTACTCTTTTTTTTTCCACAAAGGGAAGTTTCTTTAACTCAGTTATCAATCAACAAAAGCTCTGAAGGGCTATTTCATACAATAATTTGTTAAAGTGACGACAATGGTATCAAACACATAGCTCTTCAGTAATAGCCTGAAAAGATCCATGTCACTGAGTTATTAATTGTGTAAGGAAAAGAATTCAAAGCCATTAACATTGACTGATTTTGCTTCCAAAATGAATGGGTTTTTTCTATGAAATTACTATTCCTTTTTTCTTGTTTCATTGCTGTTCTAAAAGCTAGCAACTTTAACTATCTGCATTCTAATACCTTATCTCTATGATTGATTACTATAATATTAATAAAGATTAAAAGAAATCAAACAACAATAAACAAGCCAAAAAAAAAAAATGTGCTCACTGACCAGTATTGGTCTGGTATTGGTTTGTATTTACTATATGACATATATAAACATTAGAACATAATGTGTATAACAACAGTTAGAGGTATGGGGGAATTCAAGGCTCCGTTTTTCTAGGCATTGTGAAAATGTATAAAGTGATGATTTGTTTTTATTCAGAACTGATTGAGGCACATTTGTGACCTTTTCTCCCAGAGAAATTGTAGTTGTTCAATTGCCATGTTAGTGTTGGAGACAGAGGTTTTAAGCTGGGCAGAGTGTTCTGTGGCCCAATTTCGATGCCCACCCCAGTAAATCCAAGTGTGCATTGACCTGTTTTGTACTGATTCCCCTTGTATACCAAAGAACCTGGCCCATGTTTGAAAACTTGCACTTGTATTTCCCCAGGTTTAACAGTATCTTTAAAGCTACTAAGTAGGTGTTTTGTTTTGCAACATAACAAAATAACCAGTCCTTTTTAGGCAGTGCTATGTTGGCATGCAGGTACTGCCCAATGTGCTTCTGATTCTCCAAGTGCTTATAGCTGGGCTTAATTCTTCAAACATCACTTTTATTCCAGTGCCTTGAGTGGGGTCATTCCCACATGCAAAGGTATTCACCTATGTGTTTGCAGAACTGGGCCAAAAGTGGTATATTTTTATCTTATGGAGAAGTTAGTCTTGGTATTTTCCCATTACCCCAGTGATAAATTTCCCCAAGGGTCCCTTTCTTCTGTTTGAGCACCACAGTGTATTCCCTTATTAAAAGGAATGAGAAGTAGATCCGTTGAAATTTATTTAAAGGTCCTTTGAACACCAAAAATGGCTACACCTTTGTCATGGAAAAAAGGGCATATTCTTTGAAACTGTGCTGCAGCACAGTGGGACAGATATGCAAACTTTCCTAAACTTTAAAGCGATGTTTGGGTGCAGTTCATTTATAGCTAAGAAATCATAAATGTAAAGGTGAAAACTGCAGATTAAGAGAAAGAAATATAGAGGCACACATGCTATTTTATGAGGAATTTAAGCTATTTAAAATAACAAATTGCTCTTCACCTGATGTTAAGATGACTAATAACCCAGATAAAAAAACAGTATTTGGATGTGTAAACTAGATTTAAATGGACTTCAGCTGCTTATTTCCAGCATTTTAGTCAAAACAACAGAGTACCTTTAATGCTTCAGACTTGTGTGGGGCAGGGATTACTTGTATGTGGAAGAAAGGGGCAATTATCAAGTCAGTTTAGAGGAGAACTGGTTCTCCTCACTGGATCTGGTTTTCCAGAGACCCAGTGAGGCAACCTTTCCCCATGGCAGCATGAAGAGCCTTCTGTTAAACCAGTGTGTCCTGCAAGTGCCTACAGATCCTGTGTACATACCCAGAAATGCCCAGGTCTACCTGCTGACCAAGACATTCACTCAGTGTAGATTGAAGGTGTCTTACTGGGGATTTAAGACATTATTTCCCTCCTCTTGCCTCTTCTCCCTCTTTCCAATGCAATTCCATTCTCTTTTCACGTACCTTGATCAGTTTGATCCAAAGCCTGTTTAATTCAGTCATATAATGAGTGAAACAACTATTAATAACAGCTTTCCCAATGGAACCATTAATTTCCACAAATCTATAACTATCTTCTAGGGAAATTAATGTGAGATGAGATTTTCAGTATTTCTAAACATGGTACTTCAGTGCTTCATACAGAACAAACATACAGCTTCACCACATAACCTGTGTTTCTTATTACAATATGTATCTGAATGAATTATGCACAGCAGCAACTGTGAAGCCTTTGCTGAATACAAGCCTATCCTTCCTCTCTTCCCCATACTTTTTATTTCCTTCTGATGTTATTTCTCACTGTAATATGCAAGCCAGTAATAGAAATCTACACTGAATTTTGGGATGCAATTCTTAAGAATGATTGCACAAAACAGTTTTGCTCTGGGTCAAACAGAATTGGCTCTAAGAAGCTTCAAACTGAAGATATATCATACATGTAAATGGTAGAATTTCAATGCTTTAAATTAACATATGCATTCAATCATGCTGAGTTTATTACTGCAACAATGTACAAAACAGTAAATAAAGTGTGACATAAAACTTTATGCAGTTGCTTCTTCCAGTTGAAAAAATGACACAAATCAAGACTCAGTGTCAAATGACTGGTAAAGGAAGGTTAGGTAACAACTGAATAATTACTCTATGTATCAAATTCCCCCAGCTGGAATATTATAATCCATTAAGAATTTATTATATATTTTTCTACTAAAGTCAATGAAAGTCACCGGAATCCTGTTTGTCTTGTTTGCTGGAGACTATAGCTGTTGAAACAAAGCAGGGATCAGAATATTCTGAGGCTTTGCACCATGCAGACATTGTGCTCTTCTTCATGGCTGAAGAGTGATGCTTCCTTTCTTCAAAACCACCTGCACAGTCACAGATTAATGTCGGCAGGCAGGGGACAGCCTATGTGACTGGCTGTAGTATGTAGTTGGTCATATACAAAGTGACCTTGTACCTTACAAACCAATGTCAACATTGGGGGTTGCAACTAAATGATCTTTAAGGTCCCTTCCAACCCAAACCATTCTATGAACATTTGGCTCCATGGGACTCCACATGCTGTACTGCATGACCATGTATTTACATGGAGGAGCTATGACCTAGCCACCGTCTTGCTGTTTGTATTGTAAAAAAGTCTTCTCTTGAGGTGCAAATCACTCTCTAAACATGATTAACATCCCCTGCACTGCAGCTGGATCCAAAAGTCATCCCAGGATCATGTGCCTGAAGGCAGGTGGGGAGTGGGCAGAGATGGGCTGTGGCTGAGCAGAACCCTGGAGCAGCATCCTCCTTGCTTTGTACAGCAAGGAAAGAGGCAGTAGAGGGAAGCACTTGAGACTGTCTCCACAGTGCTGCTTTGCTGCAGATGCGTCAGTGGCATAGTGATGTGCAAAGAGTTACAGAGCTGGTTGTCACAATCAAGGATAAACAGACAGCCTTCCTGAGATCAGCTGGATAACATTGTTTTTCTTGCTACCATCAAACTCCGATGCAACAATTTAATCCACTCGCTCTTCAAAGTAGATGAAAGTAATATCTTTTGCTATTGTGCACTCAAATGAAATAAAACATTGCTAGCTGGAGCCAGTCAAATCAGTCCTTTCATGAATTTTGATTGGTTTCCATGGAAACACTGACATACTCCATTTAGCACCAGGGTCCATGCCTGAACAAAGGATCTGTTGAATGAAGTCACAGCATCTTCCTACCCATGTGCATGACAGAGAGATGCATTTTCAAGTAACATTGGTAATTAAGTGTTTGTATAAACATGCATAGTGATGTGAGTGCACTGGAGATCAAAATCAGCTGGGCAAGAAGCATCCACCAGTTCTAATTAAGAGTTAGGAAAAGAAGCATACAGGAAGTGAAATATATGCATTGTTGTTAGGAATAGAGCTGTACTTTTATATAATATGGGGATTTAAAAATCAGTTTTATTTGCAACGCAGAGGAGAAATCTGGAGAAACTGAGCTCTTCCACGGAAGCTAAGAAGCTTAGCATCTCTCTGAACTTGTCTGTATTTACCACTGGCCAAGATGATAAGAATAACTTTCATTCTTCTACCTGCTTTCTTCTCAAGGTGTCCTGGCTGCAGTCTCCACTTCACAAGCCTCAATTCCTTTGTTGATCTCCCTTGTGTTTATTAGAAGTAAAACTGCAGAAATTGATGTATTTCTACTGCTATAAAATAACATAAAGAAGAGAGTAAATCATGCTTTCCCTCCAAGACTTGTTTCACAGCCTAGTGGGTTAATGTATCAGCACTAATTAGCAGTCTGATGAGAATCCCATGCAACAGCATAGAGTGTGTGTGCACTGAATGCAGGAGACGGCAATATCACGTCCAGAGGAAGGTAGGAGAAAAGCTAGTAAAGTGGTGCTTTTCAAATTATAAAAACCTTCTATTAAATATCTTGAAGCCACATCTCAATCTGCTTGTAAAATGCGAAGTACAGCAAACAGGAATGAAAACAACATGCCTGAAAAATGTGGATACTCCACAGAAGTGAATTTTTTTAAACTTTTATCCCCTGTAGTTGGGATGTTGCCAATTTTCTGAGTGTGGAACTTGATTTTAACTTTTCTAGATTCATTCTATTCCAGTTAAATGGTTTGATCACTGTGGGACCCAAGTGATTGTTTGAGGTGCTGGGAATGAGCTATTGCAGATTGTAGTCCTAATCTGAGTCAGTTATCAGCTACCATGAGCAATTTTGGGGGGAGCAGAAAATATGCAAGACCTGCCTTGCCCGCCCTGAATTTAATGCATGAATTGGTTTAGGTGTCACGGTTTGGGTTTTTTTGGGGGTTTTTTTGGCAATAGGAAAGGTAAGGTTAAAATAATGACTAAGGATTTTATATAAAACAAAGTGATTACCCTAAACTTGTCTCTGAAATTTTATCACTGCCCGATTTTATGAACTTCTGCCATCTTTGCAAGCATTTCTTACTAGTGCTTGAGTGGCAAAGTGAATTAGCTGCATAAGTGATTTTTTTTATGAAGAACTTGTGTAGGCAAATTAATGTGAGTAACCGACACAGGGCTCATTTAATAACTTAGATGTCCTTTATTCATAAACATTCCTTAAGTACAGTAAAGATTTCAGACTAAAGAAACAAAAAGGCGCAGAGTTGCCTAATACTTACACGTAGGTGATTAAGACCATGAAATTCTTGATACAGTTTTTTTTTTTTTTCCCTGGAGATTGATTAAGGTAGCCCTTCATTTCACTCCTCTTCAGCATGACAGATTTTCAGATTTCTATTAGAAACTTGAATTTTCGGCATCTGGAGAACGAACACACTGTATTCATACAAACCAGAGTTGCAGTGCTCTCTACAGGCAGCCAAATCAGACGTGGGCAAGCTCTCCTTGCCCTGGAAGCAAGGGAGCAGTGTAAGCATGCCACTTGTAGGGCTAATTCACGGTGGTGAGAGGAAGAGGAGCAACTCCCAGGCAGGACATGCAAACAGGGCTGACCTAGCTCAGTGGGGAAGCTCACTGCCTGAGCTGGGACTCGCAGTCTGCTACTGGGGAATAAAATCGGGCAGATGAATTTTACTGGGAGGACCAAGCGTGCATCTAGTTCACCATGGCATGAAGCAGCTGTTTTGTGAAAAGGTGTTAGAAGATCTGAAACAGTCCAGCAGATAAAAACCTGTCACAGTCTGAATTTTCAATGATTTTTTCATGGGGTTTTATGTTTTCATGGTTTCTTTAGTTTGGGGGAAAAGTGGAAGAGTTTAAGTCAATAAAAAAAGGAGAGAGAATCATAGAATCATAGAA
>NW_010258311.1:0-8436 GCF_000690775.1 Eurypyga helias
TTCTCCATGTGCCTTAGCATGGCTTTACTTTTGTTTATATACTTATTGATACTTTAGTGCCTAAAGCCAAAAATACCTTTCATTCAGAATATATCTGTACTTTCTTTTCATGTACAAACGAATCACAGAATTAAGCAAAAACTATTGCACTGTGTTCAAAAAAAATTGTTTTGGTTGCACAACAACTTTATAAGTTGTGTTGCCAGGAAATAAAAATCAGTGTCACTAGTGAGGGAAGATGCCTCCATTTACCTAACTGAGGTGTAGAAATCTGATGCCTTGTCATCTGAGATATGACTTTATTTGCCCGTGTGAAAGCTAGTGGAGTTGCTAAGTCTGAACATCCAACAGAATTTCTACTTAGTACCTCACAGGACAAGACTACAGTGATAAACTCCAGTTTCATCCTGCAATGACTATGCTTGCCCTCTTTCCTGTCCCTATTCAGTCTTCAGATATCTGTTGACCTCTCATCATGATAGACCATCTTCTAAATCTTTTATCATGTTCTTGATTCATCATGATGATTACAGGGTATCTTCTAGACCTGATCTAACCTGTCTGCAGATAGGTGGTGATGGTATTGAGTGCCTGACCTACGTGGTTGGTGATTACATATATTTCTTCTTGTTAGTTCCCAGCTTGTTTCAAGGCTGGCAGAAGTTTCCCGAGGAGCACACAAGTTACGCCATCTCACTGCACCAAGTTGCTGGTCACTCACTGAAGTGACACATCCTGCCAATAAGTATCCCCTGCTAGCAGCTTTCAAAAGAGGTGATGATTGTCTACAGAGAAAAGACCTAAGAGCATCATGTGGCAAAGAATATCCACAGATACAAGTCTGTAATGATTCTCATTTATCATTCTTGTTTTATTTGAATTAGTTCTGGATAAAAAGCCCTGGCTGTCCTGAGCTTTAAAGTGCTGGTGACTTTAAGGGTTGGTATATTTTAATATTTTCAAGGTGCTATCTAGAGAACAGAAGGACAAGACTTTTTTGATAGGTTCAAATTTCTTCTGAAATTTTTTCCTGATACCGTAACTCAGCCAGATGATGAACAACAATTTACTGACTTAGGCCTTTTTCTGTGTACCACTTCATATCCCTGAGCAGCGGAGAGTGCCGCGTAAGGCAGAAAAGAGGCTGAGAGCAGCTCAGAGGTGGGATGGGAAGGCTAGGTCCCTCAGGGACTCTATGGCAGTAACAGCTAAAAATAACCCCTCAAAATACATTACTTCCTGCCACTTCTCTGGCCATCGCAAAGAGTGATGGGGGGTGTCAGAAAGTGGTCGGAAGGAGGGTGGAGGGAGAAAATGGCTGCAAGAAGAATGCTGCACCAGTGGGGAGGTTGTTGCCTGTCAAAAACACTCTGGTTATATGAATCCCTGCTGTGTAAAACTCAGCCTGTCCAGTCACGTTCACTCACCTTCATCAAGGAAAAGATGCAAATTGAGCTCGAAGTCAGCCTGGGTTGACAGTGACTAAATGTAAAAGTAGCTGATAGCAGCTCAGGAGCCTGTACCTGGTATTGGATGTGCTATGGGTGGGTATCAAAGCTGCTATTGCCACAATCAGAACTGCGCTGATTTTGTGGGGAATGAAAAGCCATGGTTGGTCTCATGCCTGCGTTACCAGTGTCACCCCAGGGGCAGCGCTTGCATGTTGTGCCTGTGCTGTGAGCAGAGGTGGGGAAGAGGCTGGCTTTCTTGCTCTGCCACGTTGACATTTAAGCAGTCAGTTGTCAGGCAAACTGTAAGGAATAAGCTTCCCTTCATCGCAGAAACCTCGAAAAGGTATAAGTAAGATAAAATCATATGTTGTATCTGAAGATTTATGCTTTTTTCAAGAGAAATTGAGAACAGTTCTACTTGTGTGTGTTCATTTTTGGGTAGATGCCCAGGTCACTTAAAATAATTTTCTCCTTTATTTGCATTTTTGTATAATATATTTCTTACAAAAATATTTTCTCATTTAGCTAAAAACAGTGGATAAAAATCTGCACCTAAAATGAAAGAAGTCCTACTTGGTGACTGTAATTGTATTTTCTGGTTTAAGCATTTATGAATCATACATAATAATTTATCCAGGACATAATCAGTGCAGAGCAGATATCTGTCACTACCTTTCAAATTCAGTAATTTTTTTTATAGCTGCATTGCACTTGTGGTCATATATTTCAGTGCTTCTCTACCCCATACACCATACCAAATGAGCACACAGGCAAACAAATCAATATTTGGCCATTAAAATGCAGAAGGTGATTTTAGTGGAAAATTGTTCATGAAATTAAGGCTTTTTTTTTTTTTTAAAATAACCCTGTTCAAGTTCCTTGCTTTGTAGGGAACTTGCACAATCTAAAGGAGTAATGAGCTTTTCTTACTCGCTACCTGCAGCTGCTGCACAACCCCAGTCCCCATCTGCTGACAGTTAAAAGCCACCCACAAAGTCCTTGCGTGTGATGTACACACGGCCTTAACGAACATATAATGTGTAAGTATTCAGAATGTATGTTTAACTAATTCAGCTTTAGCATACTTTACATATTATAGATAAACAGGGACTTGAGTTCACTATCACAAGCTGCCAATTCCACCTGTCATGTAATTCACAGTTTTTATGTGCCTTATCTCAATTAAGTTCCGTCTCTAGAGCACACTGCTGCAAGTACTGATCTGCTAATGAAGCAATAGCTATATGGCATATCTTTCTGATTCCAGCAAACACAGGATAAGCACAAGGCAGACATTCCCTTGGCAAAATGTATAAACTGGGCTCTCACTTCTAGCCAGAAAATAATGTTTAGCTAAGATGAGAGACTTGACAATCTAGGTTACTATATGTATCAGCTCTGAGACGGTTGGTCTTGGTTGATGTGCTGATAAAATAATTCTGAATGCCAAAGGATTAGAGGAGCTTTTCTGGTAGGTGGGACCCTATAGGGCCCAAGAGACACCAGAAGGTGCAGGGATGGTACATGCCAGGACTGCTTACCCCAGGCTGTATGGAACAGCCAGAGCAGCTTCCTGCAAGTAGCGCTGCCATGTCCAAGGCAGGCGGAAGGTGAGGGGAATGGTAGTCTGATGGTAGCACACACTCTGTCATTGGACACTGAGTTCAAGGTTGGCTGGAAGAAAGGTGATAGTATTAGAAGGGAAGTTTCCAGTAAGACTTTTACTTTTGCTGTTTTCCACTTCCAGCTCCTGATGCAATCATCATTGTTCTTCACTTTATTCTCTTCCAGTGGTGCTGAATGCTGATGAGGTAATACTTGCCTCAACACCATTAAGTAATTTCCTGGTAATTAATTTGTTTTCACTATACCTGACCTGATTTTTTTCCAGGTAATTTGCAGGTTGGGTAACCCATAAGAATCAAACAATTTTAGGGGGTACCCAGGAGTACCATGAGTAATGGTTATTTTGACTGTGGCTTCCCTCAGTCTGTCTTTCTCTCGGCATTAGGGTTTCATTGCTATTATAACACTTTGCATATAATTACCAACAGCTTTAGGTTATAATTATACTGTCATTTAGTACATTTGTAATAGGAAAGAATGAACAAAGCAATGAATTAAATATGTGATGACTGTTGGTGTTGTGTGTGACTTGTGCTGTCTTAACAACTTCATTAATATTTTGCTATGTTTATGATGAGCTACCTGGAAAAACAGCTACTGCATGCATTTAAACATGTCACAGAGAAAAGAAAATAAACAGGATGAGCAGATGCCCTGTTATGATTTAGGATTTTTTTATAAGGTCATTAAAAATTACTGCAATTATTTGCACATTTATTGCACGCAAAAGTTTCTAAAGACAGCACCAGTGGGTTAATGCTGCAATAAGTGAGAGAACTCCTGTTGACCTCAGTAAGAGCAGTTGTAAGTAGGTACCATTCACTCAAGAAAACACCAAGGGGTGCTTGCTGCTTGCAAAACAGTTTGAGAGTTAAAGCATATTGGGTCTCTGTCTTTGTTCTTGAGGTGACATCCAAACTCACTATCTGTTTGGCATTTCTTCTGGTGATAACCAAGGTAAAATATACTTGAACAAGTACATTTTGCCATCTCATATGTATAATAAACTTAATGGTTGTCTCTAGGAAATCTGTCATGGCTCCAGTTTACAAACATAAATTAAAGCATCATAAACATTTGATAATGTTGCATAATTTCTGTGTATGTGTATACACATAGAAGTGTGCTCAGTTGTATGTACACATGTATATATACAGTTACAGAAAGAAGAGTCTAAATTACACAGCACAGTAATGGCAAATAGAGCTCTAGGTCCCAGCTGCCTGACTCAGTGAGTGATTCTGTGTGTCAGAGGACATTTCACATCCTTGTTCTTCCTCTAATGTACTGTGTTTCCTCTGTGGCACTGACACTGGTTGCAGCACAGATGATAGTGGTGGGTTAGCACAACAACCAGTTCAGCAGCAGGCTGAGGTGGAGTTTACTGTGGAGTTGGTGTTTGCATGGGCAGCACTGCTGCTTTGCTCTCAGCCTAATCTGGATCCCCTCCAGAGACTTAGGACTGCAGTTTTCTGGTTCGTGTGGGTGAGCAACTTTAGAACTTAAGACAAAACAGCTAGTTTTCAAATTTAATGATTTTATTTTTTTTTTTAATACCATTTGAATATGTCAACACCATATTTGCAGGGAACAAAAATAATTGCTAAATATGCCCCCAGAAGCTGTGGATGCCCCATCCCTGGAAGTGTTCAAGGCCAGGCTGGATGAGGCTTTGAGCAACCTGGTCTAGTGGAAGGTGTCCCTGCCCATGGCACGGGGTTGGAACTACTTGATCTTTAAGGTCCTTTCCAACCCAAACCATTCTATGATTCAGTGTTTGGGTTTTACATTCCTGTGAACTCTAGGAGTGTAGGCATGAAAGAAACGATGTTTCTTAGTATTTTAAAAATTTCATATTACGGTGTGCTCACAAGAGACCTATCAAACTTAAATCCCTGAGACTTATAGGTAATTCCACAAATATAAAATAAGGCAAACATAATAGATTTGTTTTGTTAAATAATAATGCCTCAATAGAAAGTCTTATCTGTCTCCCCCTGGTCTCTAGCTGGAGAATGCTGGCAGTAAGATATAACTGAATATATGAGATAGCATTGTAAAGCATAAAATGTATCAGATCCATTGAGAACGTCTGCTATAAACTCTCAATGCCATATAAACCTGTGTAAAATACACTTTTCCTGACTAAATTCATTGAGCTTGTAGATACCAATAAAGATGATGAGTATTTAGTGAAATAACTGCTGCTTGTAACATAAGTCAGTATGAGAGGTTAGAATTTGACAGAGTGGATTTAGATGTTTGTAAAATTGATCTTTCTAGTGATTTTTCTCTAGATAGGTTAGACATCTCTGTATAATACAAATATAGGTCTTACAAATGAAATCTGGATGTTGATTTGTAAAGAAAAGAGTTTACAGAGAAGGAGAACTTGTTTGGTTTAGAAACAATCAAGATATGTGACTCAAGTAATTAATGATTGAGAGTGTATGTACAACCTCTTCATATTCAGATATTTACTATTAAATGCTTTACAAAGTAACCATTGTAAACTAGTCCTACGTAGCACAGAGCAGAAGATGGTGTGAAGGTAACAGCAGGCAAATACAATTGGAAACACTGGTTGGCATTTCTCAAATGCAGAATTTTAAAGAGAATCCTCTCCAATGTTTTACATGAATAGGAGAGTACTAAAAGAAAAATGTATCCTATCTTCTGTTTTTTCCTAGACAGCTAGAGGAATTAAGAGTTAGGTTGGTATGGCTAGGTAGGAATTGTAATTCTTTGTTTGATGTAGAAGCCATAATACCCTCTTGGCAAAAAGCTATTTGCAAAAAACATGGAATAATAAACTTTTATAAAAGCCGAGCTGTCCACAATCAGGGAATGCCACAATTAAGCTTGTGAGCATATACTTCAAAGTCACTCCACCAAATTGTTTATTTGCTAGGATCTCTCAGTGAAAAGGGGCACAAAGATTTTTTTTTTTTAAACAAAGACAAATTATTTGGTCCCATTTCTGAGAACTGCTGGTGCAGTAAAATCTAAGAAAGCACCCTGCAGTGGACAAATAATGTACACAATTTAAGGCCAGTACATTGAAATCTGGCAAAATTCTAAGTGCAAATGAAGTATTGTAATGGGAGAATCGCACCGATTTTTTCATGCTTAACTGTCTTAAAGGATCTGGCTTAGGGACTTCAGCCTAGGTGACAATTTAAATTTCTAAAGTCAATACAGACATCAGTAAGATTAGTGTTACTTGTGCCTGAGGTAGCAAACACCCTGGACTTGCAAATGCCAGACTACTAAGTGCTGGACCCAATGCCTTAACCCTAGCAGGATGCTCAGTGCTGAGGTTGCTTTATGAATCTTTTCTTTGAAAACTGTTGAAGAGGGATTTTCAGAGTGAATTAAATCCCTGTGAAGATAAAGATAATGAGCCATTGAGTAACCTCTTGCTTAGAATAATGAGTGTGATGGTCTCCAATTCAAAACTTCCTATATCTACCAAGTTTTGCAAGCTGGCTGTAGGTGTCAGTCTGAATATGAAATAAGCACCTGGATCACAGGTGATAAATGGATGAATCAGTTGCTTCTCCTGAAAATGAAGTTATAAAATTGTTCACACTCTTTTACCTCTTTCTGGATCAATGGATACCTAGTATTTTAATGTGATCAAATTTATTCTAAGTTTCAAACAAGCTTTGTTGTTTTGTTGTTTCATTAAAAAAAAAAAAAGGAACAAACCCAGGGTTTTTGAACTATGAAAAGAAGCTAGAGAAATCATTAGCTTGTGACCATTGTGTACCAACTAAGAGGCAAATGATGTGGGTTTTCCTTTTTCAAATTTTGTGTAAAAGTCATAGAATGCATTGATGGTAGTAATATCCTGCTAGCATGGAGTCATGATAAACAAGCTTTCATAAAAACTACAATAAAAAAAGTATCTTTGATAGATAAATGAATGCCATGAAAGTTAATGCTCTGCTTAATGGATGTACAGCCTTACGAGAATCCATTAATTTGTATATGAATAAGTATAGGTGGTCTTCAAGTGAATTATACTTCAGCTAAGCATGGCATGAAGAGCACACAACAAAACAGCCTCCTTGAAGATGCAGTAATGGTGAACAACAGACAGGTAATCATGAAGGATTATGTTACTGGCTCATAAATCCATATCAGCACTGACAAGACTCAACCCTGGGATGACACACCTCCTCTTTCTCTTGTGATGTTAACTTAAAGATGCCAGTCTAATGATCTTACTCCATTAAGCTTTTTCCAGTACCATCATTTGATGGTTTCTTGTTTGAATGTTTATATTCATCATCTTTTACCGATGACTTTTCGGGACTTGGTACATCTGACAAAAGTAATTCTGCAAACATTTTTCCACTGAGAAATTTTGAATCCAAACATTTGTTATTGTTTATAGCAGGTTGTGCTAGTCAGTGGATGGTCATTCCACTCTTTTCTGAGGCAAAAGTATTTAATTAGAAATAATTAAATTACAATAAGAAATCAAAATGACACCTCCTCACAGTACAAAAAATCTTACTGAAATTTCAGACAAAGTTAATGCTTTTGTTAATTCTAACTGTTCACTTTGGAGGTTGGCAGGGGTTCAGACTGAAACTGCTGAGAGGTGTTTTTCTTCTGCTTTCTTCTTACCCTATTATTAACAGAAGTTTGATCTGTGGGTCATAGAATCATAGAACGATTTGGGTTGGAAGGCACCTTAAATATCATCTAGTTCCGACACCTCTGCCATGGGCAGGGACACCTTCCACTAGACCAGGATGCTCAAAGCCTCATCCACCAGTTATCTGGGCA
Source organism: Eurypyga helias (assembly GCF_000690775.1). Classification (NCBI taxonomy): domain Eukaryota; kingdom Metazoa; phylum Chordata; class Aves; order Eurypygiformes; family Eurypygidae; genus Eurypyga; species Eurypyga helias. Next base: position 7,878 of record NW_010258311.1, read on the forward strand.
ACCTGTTCCAGTGCCACACCACTCCCTCCATGAAGAACTTCTTCCTGATATCTGATCTAAACCTCCCTGCTTTCAGTTTAAACCCATTACCCCTTGTCCTGTCACTACAGGCCCTTGCAAAAAGTCCCCTCCCAGCTTCCTTGTAGGCCCCTTCGGGTACTGGAAGGCTGCAATAAGGTCTCCCTGGAGCCTTCTTTTCTCCAGGCTGAACAAGCCCAACTTTCTCTCAGCCTGTCCCCATAGCAGAGGTGCTCCAGCACTCTGATTGTCTTCATGGCCTCCTCTGGACTTGCTCCAACAGGTCAATGTCCTTCTTCTGTTGAGGGTCCCACAGCTGGACGCAGCACTCCAGGTGGGGTCTCACGAGAGCAGAGTAGAGAGGAAGAATCACTTCCCTCAACCTGCTGGCCACACTTCTCCTGATACAGCCCAGGATACAGTAGGATTTCTGGGCTGCCCGTGCATGTTGCCAGCTCATGTTCAGCTTTTCGTCCAACAGTACCCCCAAGTCCTTCTTCTCTGGGCTGGTCTCTATCCACCCAGCCTGTGCTTGGGATTG
>NW_010258312.1:0-3053 GCF_000690775.1 Eurypyga helias
GTCCAAACCTCTGCTCAAAGCAGGGCCAACTTGGTAATTAAGTTATTAATGTTGGTTTCTAAGTTATGGTATCATATCCAAAGCACTTTGGTCAGATACAAGTGCAGGTGGAATAGAGCCCCAAGGAGGCACATTGATATTTATTATTTTTTTCCCCCTCAAATCATTCTGATCTCTTTGGATGCATCTGGGCTGACAGCTGTCAGAGCAGAGGATACGTAGATGTCCTGGAGCTCCCTTCTAGCACAGGTGGTACAAAATTATTCTTGCCACAATATGGTATTGAGATGTGGCCTGGGTGTGCTCTACTCAAGAAACTGGGAAATGTGGGTGCTTGATTTTGGTCATCTAGGGATAAACAACCCTCTGGATCCTCCTTGCATTCCTTGTTCCACCCATTTTGTCCGAAGTGTGTTTAAAAACGTCTCTCTTCCCTGTTACTTTCTTTGTGCCAAGCACAAGGAATTGCATCTTCTGTCTCTCTTCTCCCATGGTTTCATCTTTACCTTGTGTGTGCCTGCTGCAAGCAGTGAAGTCAGTAAATGCGTCCTGTTGTATCCGCCTTCTCAGCAGTAGAACAAAGGAGACGATGTGATCCCTTAAAATATACCATTCGCTCATGGTTGCCTGCTTTGGGGCTTAGCATGGGGTTGACCGTTAGGAAGGTCAATGCTTAAGCAAAAATCACCCCTGTACATTTTGCTAATTACAAGCAGACGTTCTGTTCAGTCCAAACCATCCTCAAACTGACCTCCTACTTGTTTTTTCCTCCCAACTGTCTAATAATTAACAAGCTACTTAATGCACGACAAAAGACCAATTAACCCTAAAGCATTTAGTGAACTACATGTAAATTAGTTGTAAAATGTTGCTGTAAACATTAAATGTTAAGTAATTACATAAACCAATAATTGCTAAAGTTGCATTTAGGAGCCTGAAAGAAAAAAAAATCTGCTTAAGTAGCACTTTGGTTCTGAGAATTCTGCTAATGGTTTTGTTTTTTAACTACAGCAACCCCGGTCTGTGTAAGTCTGAACAGGCTGTGGCAGCTCAGATTCACTGTGTTTTTCATAGTGGAAGAAAAATAAAGGCATTCTAACCTTGTGCACTTTTTGAAACCGCAGTGTGGTTGAACGGTGGTATAAAACCTCCGAAGGGCAGTACCTGGAGTCTAGAAAGAAATGAAAATCAGATGAAATAATTAGTTTCTTTCCACTGTGTTACGTGGTATCCCGTGGTAAAGTGTGTTAAATTAGTTGGGTACCAATTCATGGTGATTTCGTGGATCGATTATTGTTTTCTTTGGTTTGGGCCTTGCTAAAAACTCAGGGCTGGACAGGGTCTTGCGAGGCGTGAGCGCAAGGGGTCTTGGCCACTTAGTACTGTTGAGTTCATCACATCTTTTTGTCCTCTTTCTGCAGCCTCTTTCAGGTCCAAGCTGCTTCATGTGTTAGCCTTTGGAAAAGGTTAAATGTCTTTCCACCCACCTATGTGGTGAAGTTTCACATGAAAAAGCTGGTTTGCTTTGCTGCAAAGTCTTTAATCCTTTTAATTAGCTGTCTCGCTCCGAGGTGGTCCACTTCACCCACCGGTTCTCAAGCTCCTGCTGCTCGTGTCCTTCAATAATTCATTTTCCTTGTATGCCTTGCGTACTTATTCTCCAATTTTCAGTTCAATCTTCCTTATGCTTCATGTTTGCTAGTTTTGCTTTGAGCTAGGCTTGTGGTGGACTAAGGAGTTCCTAAATGGTGCAGTGAAGGTGGGGCTTTGCCTCCTTACTCTGTATATTTGTGCTTCCTTCCTGCTTTTGAGCCTCTTTGTTGTTTCGGTAAAAGTATATCTCTGTGTAGCTCAATTTGCATTCCGTAAGTACTCACCAAATGTGTCTCTAGATACGACATTTCTCATTTTTCAGTGGAAAAAGTTAGGTTTGTTTGAACTAGCTTTATTCCTCAGTTTTGGCAGTATCCTTTTCCTGAGTATATTGATCTTAATTACAGTGCAGTCACTGAAACCTGGCCTATGCTTAGTTTTACTGTATAAATACATTGGATAATGGTCTATTATTTTTCTTGTGCACAGTTTTGCTAGTATAGATCCTGGTTGTATTCCTTTCCCAAAAGTGAAGATATTTTGCACTTATATTTGGTTGATTGAATTACAGAAATTCACTTAAAGCAGTAAAATGACCTTCCAGTGTCGCTGAGTCCTTAGCAAATCCACTGAAGCTATTGCCTTGCCTGAGTCAATTTTCCTTCTGGTACTTCGGAGTCGGATGAGAATACGCCTTTCCTCTTCTGCGCAGTAGATGCCAAAGTCAGCCACAGCCACACTCATCTATGCTAAAATGCCTGCTGTGTGATACCCTGCCAGCTCACCTCCCTCCCTCTCGCTAATGAGAGATCATCTGCCGTTTGGGAGCTTACATAAAACAGCTCAAAATACGGACCTGTGCGCACTGCTTGTCAGCAGCTCATCGACCTACGCAACCTTCCAAGCTCACGGTGTGAGGGACACTGAGTTTTTCTTATACGGAGGGATGGGTTTGCACATCTTGGTCTGGGTTCTGCTTCACAGTAGTGTGGCACATCGGAAGGCACAGACCTTGTCAGTGAACAAGCTGGCCTGTTTTTTCCAGAAAAATCTTGTTCTGTGGAGGTCTAATGCTCATGTAGGAGGTGGGGGGTGAGCCTGTGAAGCCAAGAGTAAAAAGGAGGCAGAAGCTTGAACACTACTTGCTGTTGCAAGGGGAAACCGGAGAAAAGCAAGAGCTGCAAAAATGTCACCAGGCTTTTGAGAACAAGTTGAATCAGGAGTTTCTTCCTGGGAAGCCAGTTGGAAGGAGTGTGCTGCTGGCAGCCTGGAGCCACTCCGAGCCTAAAGTTAATGGTGGTTAATTTTTAAAGGCAGGAACGAAACTTGTTATTGTGTCTGTATCTCAGTAGGGTCTTTCTGCTACTGAAATACCATTGCAGGAGCCCTTTTCTGAATTGTTTTGACTCAGAGAGGAAAAGAAAATTCCCTCAGAGAAGTGACTTGTCCACCTAAAGTTT
>NW_010258312.1:3088-27252 GCF_000690775.1 Eurypyga helias
CAGAACGGTTTGGGTTGGAAGGGACCTTAAAGACCATCCAGTTCCAACCCCCCTGCCATGGGCAGGGACACCTTCCACTAGACCAGGTTGCTCAAAGCCTCATAACAGGTCCAGGGATGCCACGTGAGGGATGTGCTGAGGATGGGCTTTTATCAGGAATAAACATACAGAAGAAGCGTGGTCGCCCGAAGCGTGGGTCTGAAGAGGTGGATCTACTTGATCGAACTGGCGTTGCTGCAGCAGGGTAGTATGAGGAAAACCAACATCCAGGCATGAAACGAACTCGTTTTGTAACGGCTCTGTCAGGCCAAATCCTGCTGCTCTCCAAGTCAATGTAAGCATTGTCTGAATTCTCACACCGGCTTTGCAGCTTTTTAGATAAGTGGCTGTTAAACTTTAAGAGCCAAAAGGGCAGTTTGTCACTGAATTAAGCTTTTCAGAAGGTGATGGAAAAAGGAAAAGCTGAGCTTTTTCAAAGCATCTCAAAGGAGGTTGGCGTGGATATTCAAGATGAGGTGGCTTCCTAAGCTCCCAATGGATTTAGGCTACCGAATTCACACACTGATGCTTACAGTGTGGAGATGTGCATTTGTCAGAAGAGCCAAAGCATATCCCTCATCTCTGCCACCTGGAGCATATCCCTCTCCACCTGCCACCTGTGGAGTGCCTTCCACATCCACCACCAATGCTGGTGAAGGCTGATTCTAGTTATATCAGTAACAGACACCTCTTCACATTGATTTGTATCGTAATTTGCCCTCTGTCCACCGCTGCAGTGCCCCTTTGCTGCACTTAACCCAAGCGTGAGAGCGGCATTCATTGCTGTTCAAAACGATGCCTGGTAACAAACACTGCCTGTGAGTATTGATCCTCGAGATAAATTTACAGTCGGCAGTGGAAAGAAGGTCATGTTATGGATGCTGAAGAAGGATTTGTCAGCCTTGAAAATGAGATTCACCTTGATAGGGTTTCTCTTGTCAGTTGTTCTGCCAGGTTTGCGGTACCCAGCTTTGGTGTCTGATCCCTGGGACCTCATCCTGCCACTTACACTCGTGCCACATGAAACCACTCAGATGGGACCCAGCCACTGATACCCATTTTGCAAATAATGGTCCTGTGTGCCAGGCAATGGAAAAATCTGCCTTAATTTATTTAGCTCTCCTTCCTTCATCTCCCCTAGCACTGAACCGGTCTAAGAAGGATATAGACCGGTTGGAGCGAGTCCCGAGGAGGCCACAGAGATGCTCCAAGGGCTGGAGGCCCTCTGCTATGGGGACAGGCTGAGAGAGTTGGGCTTGTTCAGCCTGGAGAAGAGAAGGCTCCGGGGAGACCTTATAGCACCTTCCAGTGCCTGAAGGGGCTACAAGGAAGCTGGGGGGGACTTTTTACAAGGGCCTGTAGTGACAGGACAAGGGGTAATGGGTTTAAATTCAGAGTGGGGAGGGTTAGATTGGATATCAGAAATTCTTCGCATAGAGGGTGGTGAGGCACTGGCACAGGTTGCCCAGAGAAGCTGTGGATACCCCATCCCTGGAAGTGTTCAAGGCCAGGCTGGATGAGGCTTTGAGCAACCTGGTCTAGTGGAAGGTGTCCCTGCCCATGGCAGGGGGGTTGGAACTGGATGGTCTTTAAGGCCTCTTCCAACCCAAATCATGATTCTATGATTTGTGTTTTTGAGCTTTATGGCTGATGGGAGCCCGTGTTTGAAGCAGGGCAGGTGATGGTAAAAAAACCTATAAGAAGAACCTGTAGAACCCTCTCAGTGCATTATTTTCCTCTTGTACACAAGTCGGTCTCCTGCAGCGAATCTAAGGAATAATAGTGCGTTTTTTCTCTGCGCCTGAACTGGACGAGGTATTTGGCAAGATGTAAACCAGAGGGGACAGAATGGAAAGAGTTGAACGCAAAAAGTGTTGGGTGCCAGAGAGATTCAGTACTCCTTGAAACGCTGCCTGGCAACAGAGATGGGCTCCATTTCAGCCGGAGACCCTGGCTGAAAAGCACATGGGACAAAGGGCTCGGCTCGCACTGGAGCTGCAGGAGTAAAACATGAAAATCCCCGCATGCTTGCGCTTGGCTTCGTTCCTCTGCGGGACCTTCTCTTCCTTCGAGCCCTCGCTCAAGGCTTCTAGAAGTGCTGAAATGGTCAGAGCTGATGTGGAGATTGATTGAACGGGACAAATAGACAGTGATGAAACCCTGCTTGTGAGAAGAACTTAATAGGCATAAAATTGTCTATTGCAGCCGGAGGGCTGGTTTTAAAGCGCAGAGAGGGAAGGGAAGTTTCTTCTTGTCACTGCATGGAAGCTTAAATTCAGAAGAAGAGCCCAGATTTGTTAGAACTGTGTCCTTAAAAATATCTCTGTACTCTCAGTATTATCTAAAAGAGGGGGCACAGGTAAATGATTGGGGTAAACTGTAGTAGTTTGGCAAGAGGGCTTGTGGCTGATGCAAGGAAATAATACTTATTCAGGGACTGCATCACATCAAAACAGCTTTAAAATTGTCTTCGAGGGAGCCATGTTACAGTGTGGGAAAAGAAAATGGGATCTTTTTTTTGCTTACCAGAGGAACAGGAATTCTCTCTTGTGCTAGCTTATGTTGACCAGTTGCTTTGTGCCCACATTGTGCTGTTGATGCTGGTGGAAGTGTGCACGATCACTAATGTGATTAAGGTAGTTAAGATACTAGGATAGGACCCCAGTAGGATTACAGAGAGGTAAACAGCACACGTCTCTGCGAGAGACTGAAAACCATACTGCTTTAAGAAGAAAAACAGAGAAAAGCCAAAAAAAAAAAAGAAAAACGCTGAGAATTAGGGAGCAATTTTTAAACCTTGTTATATATGGCAGCGACTGTGCTGCTAAATGATTTAACTGGAGACTTGACTGTTATTCAAATCTAAGGGAGGTGTCATGCCGCACAGCATCTCGTATCTGTGTGACAGTGGGAAATGTTACAAAGCTCAGAAAAAAGCCAGGCTGTCTTTAGATGCTGCTTTTTCTTTATTAAAGTCTTTTGGCAGCTGCTCAGTAATAGCTCCTTAAAAATGTGCTGCTGTAGCAGTTTCACATAACTTGAAGTGAGATGGCTGACCTCCAGGACTAGTCCAAAAATACTGTTGTTATCCATATTTTGCAATGAATTGCTTGTTATGTAGTTTATATCAAGCCAGGACTTATAAACAGTATGGTTTATTACAGGGCAGAAGTGTGGGCTACTTGTTTAGTAAAAATAAGCGTCAGAGGCCTCTGATGTAATTAAAAATGTCACTCGGTGAATCTAGAAAATTAAAAAAAAAAGTTATAAAGAGAAATTTCCTGTTTTTCTAGCACTTTGGAAGCTAGACACTGCTGGTTAGCATCTAGCTGCAGCATACCCATGGAGAATTGCATGGTCCATGTAGACCCGATTCCGCACCCTTGGAATCAGTGGGACCTTGCATTGATTTGAGCAGGCAGACTCGTGTTGTTAATATGTTAAATATTCAGTCTGGCTCAACTTGCTAATCGTGTATCTGTGGGAACCTATCAATAGTGCATATTGTTTGGAATATGCAGCTGCCTCTGCTCCTGAGGTGTTATATAGATATTATGGTCTGCAGCTGAAAAAAACAGTTTTTGAACACAGTTATTGACAGTCTCTCTCAAGTGGAACAATGTTGGAAAAAGTTTATAATTAGACTTAAAGTATAGCATGCAATGGTCTTTCTTTTGTAGCTGTGTGGTTGGAATTAGCATTCTTTCTTTTATAGGCAGAGCCTTTTGTGTTAAGGCTGACTTATTTTTTCATTACATGATGCTGGTTTTGTTTGAAAGGTTGACAGACCAGTTGCACACCTTGTCCGCGTGAGCTGTCTGCTATCGATTAGTTGATTTGAGACATTTTTTTTTGGAAGAAAAGTCTTTTTTTTCTCTCCCTGTATCTCCAAGGAATGCTTCAATGAAATATCTGTAGACAAAACCTTTGTATCTGATCTCAACAGCACTGAAGACAAAGGGAGCTGAGAATGCTCAGCAAGTCGTTACGTAAAAGCTGCCATTCTTCTGCCACTTGAGAGAATATGTTATTAGTAAGCATTTGTCTAATACTGAAGATTTTTTGCAGATCAAAGACTTAATATATGCCACATGCTGCAGAGGAGCTTACAGTCGAACGTGTACAATCATGCAGTCCAGCAGTCCAGCAAAAGATGGATTAATCAAGAGGCAGTCAATGCAATTCATTATGTGCTGGAAAGGGTCACGATCAAGGGATGGGGGATATTTGCTTCAAGGTGGATCAAGAAGCTCGAACAGCATTCTCTGCTTTTGCACCCCATAGTTGGGAAAGAAATGGCCTGGGATGGGGTGTGGGTAGCGTGGGGAGTATTCCCTTCAGGCTGCCAAGTTCTGCCTGTCGATAAGCCTAATCTGCTTTACAGCCAGCCAGCACCAAGAGCAGGGTCAAAAAGTAATCATTTTTCTCTGTAAGAAAAGAAACAAAATAAGAGAAAAAGAAATTCTCACGCTTGCTTAGGGGGATTAGCTGGAGAGTTGATCCTCAGGAGGTGGGTTCTGCGAGACCCTGGGAAAGGCCCCATGTGCGGTCACGGAGCAACATTTCCAGGTGCAAGCATTACTGTGAAGCAGATGTCACGTGTAAGTCTTTGTGCAGGTGACTGCTTCAGTGGTGCTCAGGGACGCTTGCATTTGACACAGCGCTGGGGGTGTCAGGAAATCACTTCTCGCCTGGGTTGTTCTTCAGAAATCGGTATTACCGAATTCAACCGTTACCTCTTACGTAATGGGAATAATGGTTTTTACTCGTAAAGGTGTAGGAATAGCACGGAGAGTCTGTGTGCTGTGCTCTAATGGGAGCAGTGCTCCAGAAATGCTGAAATGTGCTGCTAGTAAATGAAGAGAGCTTCCTTTCCTTACCCTGTGGCTTTGGCTCAGCATGTCAGATCCTGTACGTGAACCGTTGAGGATGTCCAAGACAATGATTTTTAGTGTTTCCTGGTTTTAGGTGTGACTTCTTTTGGGTGAGTCTTTCAAGGAAGCTGGTAAAACTGTGAGCCATAAAAGCCTTCCCTGCTTGCTTTTAGACAGTGCTCTTAGGACTCATCTCATATTGTCACGTCAAATCTTACCCTGGTCTTGATTCAGAAACTGTCCTCTGCAGTTTTTGCTAAACTGAGCTAGCTGTTGCCTATATTAATCAAGCCAGGTAGATACAGAGCAAGAATCTCACTGCGAAATCAAGATAGTGTGAATTCTGGCCTTATCAGCGATGTGTAATCGGCACTGATCCAGGTCACTGCTGCTTCTGATGACATCCCTGTTGTGAAAGGGAATCACGGGGAGATAGTAGTATCCACAGTCAGCCCTGCAGCTGGAAATTGTACGAAGGGAGAATAAAAATTCAAGTGAGTTGAAATTCTTTTTTTTTTTTTTCTTCCCCCTAGTCTGCTGTGCTTAGGAGCAGTTTTTCACTGTCTGCAGAGCTCTGTGCTTGTGTTCCACTGTGATCTGCAAGGCACGAAGCCTGGATAGAGAAGGGGTGGATGCTGTTAGGCGGATTAGAATAGTAGAGCTGCCCGGTTTGCTCCTCTCATTGGTAATGCTGACTGGAGCATGGGGTTGTGTCATCAGTTCCCCTTCACAGAAACTTCCCCCTAGATACTGCCTTGAATTGCACTGAAAAACGCTGAAACTTTGGGGCTTGTCTGTGCAAGAACGGTCAAGCAAACAAATGGGAATTGATCAAAGGTATAAATCATATGGGAAAAGATTAAACTGCGTAAGGTATCGACATTAACACACAATTAAAATTGTTTGGGGTAATGGATTAATTTTAGAATTGAGGTCAGCTAAATTAGAAAGAAAACAACTTCAAATCTGCTGGAATTGTCTGCACGGGTCTTTCACTTCTCTAGCTTCACTCTGACTTCGGGTGGTTTTGAATAGAGTTTTGCAGAGTGAGGGCAACCCCAGAAACTAATGGGAGTGTAATCATGTCCTATTTTAATAAGTGCATTTGGAAAACATGGTTGACAAATAGCCTTCCTCGATAATGTTACCACAGGCTTTGAGGAGGATTTACACCAGGTCTCCTGGGGGTTCTTGTAGATGCCGATGTACTTCAACATAATGGAGAACTTTGCGTTAGATGGTCTCTTTGGCCTTGAGTGGAGGAAGCGGTTGACCGAGGGGCAGCTCCCAGGGGTATTTAGAAGTGTCACTGGTAACAGCAAGCTGAAAAAACAGGAGGAAAACCATGTTGGTTGATGGGGGAAGAGGCTGTTTCTCTTGTACATCAACAGAAATGAGTCTTCCCACGTCCCAGGGCAGCATTGTACTGGAGAGCCAGGCTGTAACCGTCTTTCCCCCACGCCAAGCAAGGCACTCATAACTTGGCACTGAAGCAGGAGGTGACTTTAGGATACTCGCTGATACTACAAAGCCCCCCGGAATTTACGTGCACGCCGCAGGCACCGCGCCTGCCCTTCCGTCACGCCAGGCAGTGAGGGAGAGCTCCCCACCAGAGCCAGCGATGGTGGGAAGGGCACTGGGACTGACATCGGACCGGGAAGCTCAGATGTGGCTGGTTTGAGGTGGTTGTGCTAGAATGTGTCTCTCCATTTCTGAGCTCCCTGAGATTCCTCTCTGTTGATGGAGATTGATTTTGCCTTTGGGAACCCGAGGGTATAAGTTGTACTCGTAATTGGCCTGAACTGAACCAGGAGAAACTGCTCATGTGTTCGTTCTCTTCTGCAAGTGATGTATGTTATAAGCTGCCTCCTGCACCACTTGTGACTGAACACAGGAAAGGGAGAAGGGAGAGGTAAGAGGTGTCACTCACAGATGGCAGTACCTCTGTTAAAATGCTCCAATGCAACATTTTACCATCTGCAATTAATACCTTAATTCCTCTCCCATTCAGGAGAAAAATATAATCCTAGCCATCTAAATCTGTGGATTAGCATTTTCCCTGCTACATATGTCTGTTGATCACCAGGTTGTTTCTTGAATGAGACAGCAAGGAAAATAATATTAAAAAGACTTAGCAGCAGCGGCAGCCGATCCTGTTGTTAACGGTGCTGGTTCCAGCAGCTCCTAAACCAGCTGGATTAGGTAGAGGCGAAGGTGATGGTCAAGGCTGGGGCAGGCTGGCGGGGTTGGTGCTCAAAGGTCGGGCAGGGGAGGTCTGCAGAGTTCACCCCCCAGGTTAATTGCTCTCTAGTTCTTAAGCCTGATACTCGGCTGTCCGCCCCGCGCTGAGCACACAGTGTTCGCTCGGGAGATTAAGATGAAAATATGTTCTCCTTGCTAAAGAGAGCACGTAAACAACCCATAAACGGCCCATTAACCTACAAAATCGCAATAAAGAACATGTGGTAAAGCAAGCCATAGGAGACCTGTGACCCAGCAAATGCCTTAATTGGATTTTGAACCTTATCATCTGTGCTAAATGCAGCTAATAGGAAATTAGCAAAAACAAAAGAAAGAAGTGAAGAAAGGAGAAGTGATGTATGGTGCACGTCTGGGTTTGGTGGGAGCATTTCTGTAACTCCTCTCATGGTGCAGTTCAGCAAGACAAATGTTGTGCGCGGTTGTGGAATTACCACGTTGTGGGATTGAATTTCAGGGTAACACTCCATATAATAAACCCACTTCAAAATGACTGAAAAGAGGTCATTTTCCTGCTGGCTGAAACTGATGCCCTTAACGGCTCAGAAGGAAGCTCTGCAGTCACTTCTCTTACAGGCTGTTCCATACACTAACCGCTTGCTGGCCTCCACGTTGCTTTTTGAAGTGATGGGATGTAAATTTATTTTGTTGATTTTCTAGCTGTGATATTTAAAGTCTGTTCAGAATATAAAAGTATATTGAGAGTCATCAGTGCAGATTGTGAGGGAAGGTGATGGAACATGCATGTTGGGGGTACTCTGGCAGCAGGATGAGAGCAGAGTTCAGACATCATCAGCCACAAGCTGTAGTCATTCAGCTTAAATTGCCCAGGCCCTTCCTACTGCTGTGAAACCACCGAACGGCTGGAGAGTGGCAACTGCTCGATGGTGGTGTTCTTCAGCTAAATCCCAACCAAGTCAGGGAAGATGGGAAAGTCGATCATGGAAACCTGCGGGCTCATGCAATAAGCTGTTTTGTGTACTTTTGGCCAGGCATCATCTTTTAATTCTCTGCATTTAAAGGCCTTAGCTGAATCTTTGGCATCTATTTGAATCAGTTATTTTTCCCCACGTACACCTTGTCAGAGATCTGTGCCCTGAAGCACGTGGGAGAAACCGAACCCTGCCTCCTGATGTTCGGTTTCAGCCCAAGCTTCTGGCACCAGTGGTTGACTGGGGTTGACTGTGGGAAGCTCAAGTGTTAGGCCTAATTGCATTCTTAGAATAGGATAATCTTAATTATTTATATTAATGTTTGGTTTTAATGTGTTTGAGATGCAGAATTTTAGTCCAAATTGCTTTTATAATTGCAAGGACAATTTCCATGTGTAAAGGTTACGTGTTTGCAGATATATTTTGCAGCTGTTCTGCAAAGTGCATCTGTTACATCCAAGTCCAATAATCAAATACCCATTATGCACCTCACAGATTCTGGGAAATACATCTGAGAAAAAAGATAAATTCTGTAGGAACTAGTGGGTCTGTAAGAGTGCTAATTACCAAGAGCGTTAACGTGTATTTTTCTATAACGAAATGTCTGTAAATTCAGCTTAACAATATTTTTCTCTCCTGTTTGGAGCATATCAAAGCAAAGTGGTTTATTTTTGTGGGAAGTGATGGATTTTCTCCAAGGAGAGACTGGTGGGAAATGTGTAAGCCTTTGTGTAGCCAGTTTGGGAATTCTACTGAATGATGGGCAGCGAGCGGCTTACGTGATGTAGTGGCAGAGGTGCACACGGGTTGGCCTGTGTTGAAGGCTGCTGTAGCACATCTTCTGAGACAGTCGTGGTTTAGGGAACGGTGATCAGGAAATGGTACCCTTCAAGTTATGGACTTGGGAGAGGAGTGGTGATACACGGTTAATTATTTGTGTTGGGGGTTGGCAAGGGCTGTGCTACAGAGAACAGCAGTAGGGGCCACATCTCTGGGATGTGAAAATGGTGGGGGATAGTGGATGGGGATTTCTGGAAAAGAGGTATGGACCAGCGCAGGTTTGTGCTGCTGCAGGGGGTTCCCCCGTGCAGACACGATGGTAGTGTTGACAAACACAGATTGATACACCACGCTGGCAGGTAGAGGCTGGACTGTTAGGCTCTGTACTAGGAGATGGTCAAGGCTCCTGTAGATGGTGTTTCTCTTATGAGAGGCGATGCTGCTGACAACTTTGTGACTGGAGAAAGGAGGAGCATGTAATGTCCCTCCTCCCGCTGAGGTGAGAGAAGGAAATCGCTTTCCAGCCTGTTTAGCAAGATGTGCAGTAGAGGTTGCCTTCTCTGGTGCTGGGTTGGGATGTTGGAGAAGGGACACATGGCTCCACTATGAACATCCAAATCCAAAAGACTGGTGGGTGCTAGGGTGCCCAACAACTTGCACTCTCGATACCATCTGGCCTGAGTGCTGCAAGGGTTTCCAGATGTGTGGCTCTGTGTTTACTGTCCCTCCTACCTGAGTTGCAGAACCAGGGTGGAGCAATGTACTTGGATGCCCAGAGAATTGCAAGGGCATTTGTGACTGCTAAAACACTTCAACAGAAAAGAAATCTGGTTTATATTATGGAAGCATCATCACTCTAACTGATGGAGAAACAACTTTACATCAACCTTTGCTGAGTAATTTAAGAAGAAATATATGAAAATTTCGTTAAGACAAAAAAAAAAAAAAGGGAGAAAAGCACATGTTTCTTACGGATTCCTTTTTTCACATTACAAATTGAGACTTTGTTTACCCAGGAAAAATCAGTGTTGATTGGACACCTGGTGTAATTAATTATTTTGCAATAGACAGACAGCTGATCTTTTGAAAAGAAAGGAGTTTTTAGCAGAACCGTTCAAAGTTCATAGTCTGCTGTTTAACTCTAATGCTAATAAACATTCAGCAGAAAGGATGTCTGTCTTAAAATTTCACATGATCACACCTTTGTTTCAAGGTGATATGATCAGAAAAAAAATGTAAACCCCTAGAAGTCCTTCAGCAAGGTGACTCTTGTGGCGTGAGCTCCAGTTGCCTTTGGGAGATGCCCTTAGGTCTTGAGATGTGGACAGTGATGTTCTTGGGTTTTAATTTTGAATCATGCATGTTTCTTATCCAGGGAGTGTTTTTTTTCTAATTTTTCTTGAGCTAATAATGCAAATTAACTTTGTTTGCACTATCAAAAGAGCACGTGTTGAACATAGTTTCTTTTGCCTAAATGGGTAGTCTTTTCCCAGTGGGAGCAGTTGGTTTTTTTTCAGTGCATTGGTGCCTAACTAAATGCATTAGGTCGCATTCTTCATGTATAGATGAGAAAACCTTTCTGTTAAATATTCCTGTGTTTTCCAGCAGTAGGTCTGGAGAGGTTACAACCTGCCTTGCAGGCCAATGGGAGCCCGAGCCTGAGCAGGGAGGGGAGAGCCAGTTATGGGATGCCCCAAAATAGTTGGGCTGAAACTGGTTTTACGTCATATAAAAAAGAGGGTGAAGGATCTCAGCTGGTCAGAGTACGAAAGGTGCTTGGGCATGCACCATAGAGCATATTGGTTTTGAGCTTGATAGTGCTTTTTTTACAAGGGCTGCAAATTGCTCTAACATAGTTAAGGACTGTAGGAAGAGGCAAGTTTTCCTGAACTTTACTCCCAGCTTGAACTTTGAAGAAGTTAAGTGGGAGGCAAGGAAGGGGAGAGAGGGAGATAGACGTACCCTCGCTCACGCCCCTCCGTCCACAGCGACTAGGATGTCAAATGGAAAAGACAGCCTGGAGAAGCAGCTGAATAGCTTTGGGGAGAAGGGGAAGGAGAGAAGACGCACATCCCTGATTATCTCTCAGGCCGTTAACCGCAGTATTTTCACCTCTGCAGTCTCCCCTGCTGCCGAACGCATCCGCTTCATCCTCGGAGAGGAAGATGACAGCCCGGCACCCCCACAGCTCTTCACAGAGCTGGACGAACTTCTGGCCATCGATGGACAAGAGATGGAATGGAAGGAGACTGCAAGGTGGGTTGGTTTTCTTTTACCCTGAAAGAGAAGGGCAGCTGCCCAGTACCCACGTGGGAATTCCCTTTTTAACATTCAATTGGAGTAATACCTGGGCTACAGGATGGCTTGGGGAATCCACAGAAAGGAGCCTTTATAATTACTTTTCTTTGATAAATGAGAGAATTGAAGGATTTGTTTAAATACTAATTTAAAACAAAATCAGAAAAAAATAGAGTGCTGGATTTATGTGAATAGTTTGCCTATGGAGAGCCAACAGATGTGTGGGCTAATTAATGCTTTGCAAAGAGTGATGGGGTTGTGGCCAGAGTTATCAGAAATCAGTGCCTGAATAAAGCTTCTGCACATGTGTCAAAACTACTTCAATTCTATTGTCCAGAAGTAGATTTGACCCTGACCCCACTGCACACCACAAGTTGGGAAATTTTGACCGTGTCCCTCCCCTAGCGAGTTACTGATGAAAATAATTTTAAATAGGCAGAAAACCATAAAGGTTTTTTCTTTTGACGAAACTATTCAAGGTGTGGGTTAAGTGCTGGTCCGGGTTGCCTGCTTTGAGTTTCTTTATTAGGCTCTCTACCTGTTTCTTTGATGCTGCTGTTGGTTTGGTCAAAAAACCATGCCAAAAGCATGGTCAGAAAACATGCCAAAAAACTGGAATGCTTTTTTGATCTGGTTGACACAAGTTACATATAGTTTATTTCCGAACACCACCGAAAGAGCTATTGGTTTGGATTCGTGATCTGAAGGCTGTTGTTCACCCTCTAGTTATACAAAGTTTTCATTTTTTCATACAGTAAAAGTATTTTTCTTGCGTTTGTCTTAAACCCTAAAGCCCTAATCGCAGTCTGGTTGCTGTAAAGGCCTGAAATGTCCCACTAGAAAGAGGTTCTCACCCAGCCAGAGAGCAGTCAGGGGGGTCTATCTTTGCTATTCCCAATCCCCCTTGCTTAATTGGGGGCTTTTCATTTTCCTTTATTGTGGCTGGGCCACACCTTCCAATCCTAAGGGCACCTACTGTGTTCATAGTTAGCCCATGTTGTTTGGTTACTTTAATCTTCTTTACCTTCAATTTAATGGACCACTCCACCACCTACCCGTTTACACCCTTACCTAACTTTATTTTTACTTCTTGGTCACTTGGAGAACTTATTTAAAGACTTTTCACCTTTTACTCCTTAGCTTCTTACTTGTTGGTTAACCTTTTCTCCCTGTATTACTTTTCTTCCCTCTTATCATTAGTTCCGTAGTTGCATTTTGTCATCTGTACCTCCTACCTCTGCTTTTTACAGCAAATTCTGCTTTCCTCTGTCCATGTGAGAGTCTTTGGGAATAGGGTTTTAGTGACAGTTAAAGGTTTTTCACAGTTCAGCCCTTAGTGTGGTATTTCTTCTTGAGCAGTCTCTTCGTTCTCTCCTTTTTAGTATGAATATTGGGAAGCTCTGTTTTCCTTAAGTGCACAAATGTCAGCCATCAGAAGAAGGACGCCCTGTGTCCTGCATGACAGATCACAAAACACTTCCATCTCTTGAAGGATGTTTGTCAGGAGCCCTCTGCTCTTATGTTCAAAGGACCTTACAGTGGGATATTCCTGCACTCTTCCTACTGCCCAGGTGGCTGTAGAGGAAAAGGGAGGTTTTTCTTCTTCTCTGGCAAACAATTTCTGGTTTTACGTGTTTTCACACGTCTTTGCGTGAGGTGCTAGATGGAGCTGTATGTATCGTTCTCTCTCTTTAAACATACATGTATACATTACGTGCTTTAAGCACCCTGTTGAGGCACTGTGTAATTCCTAAACGTGGCCCAACCTCCTGCCTTGCATGCTATTTTGTGGATAGTGATCTTGCATAGTGTATGACGGTGCAGGATTTTTCAGCATCCTCCTGAAATGTCTTGATCTTCCCCAACGAAACCTGCTGTAAGCTACGGAGCGGCTCCGACTGCAGGACATACCAGTCAGAGCTGGCTAGCTCTGTGCTTCAGCGGGCAGAGGAGCTGCCAGCTCTGCAGCTCACTGCAGGTCTTTGGACTAAGGCTTGAAAGGGCGTGTAAGTTGAGTGTTTGTATTAAAAGGGTTTAGCAAATGATGCCATCCCTTCCAGAGCTGCTCTGGTCAATAGGAAAAAAGCTGGTGCGTGTCACAGAAAATTTCTAGCAAGAACCTTAAAGCTGATGATTGAAGGATGTTTCCAGAAGGTGACCTTTAGTTGCCCATCCTGGTTCTTGGTTCATGTGGGTACAGCCGTTGGTGTTGCAACCCCAGTATTAGGGGCTACGGTTGTCCCCCTGCACGTGGGGACATCTCTGACAGCAGGTAAGACCAGCCCGTGACCAGGGCTTGAAGATTTTATGTTCCCTTGGGCAGTCCTGTTGCCTGTTAGCACGTCATGGTGTTGGGCTGTGGATCACCAGAAAGGGCCATTTTGGAAAAACGTCCGTAGTGTACACAGGGTTTCACAACAAAGCCCTGTAAATGCTTAGAAATGGAGCAGTAAAAGGAAAGGTTTATTGATGTTAGAAGGTAACCTGAAGATTTGGGTCACTGGGTGCTCCTTCTTCATTTTGTTGGTGCTCATAATCGATGTAGCTGGTGGAGATGGACAAGTGCTTGCACCAACATGCGAATGTCTGCATGTTAGCGGTAGTTACAGGATACAGAACAAAGGAAAAGGAAAAGACACAAAGCAGCTAAGGCCACCAGTCTGTTTTGAGGCTCAGTAGAGTACATATGGGTACCAAGTTGTGTCCACTGTAGTGTGGGAATTGTCATTCTGCAAGGCAGGACGATGGTAGAAAGATCATGAGATTACAGAGAAAAGGCAAGAAGGGACTGTGGGATAGTTTTTTTAAAATCTTCTGTTATGGTCTTTTTTAATTATATAAACACTGTCAGGCAGTATATTTATATCCTTCACCCTTTTACACATTACAATATTCACACATCTTTTACACAACTCCTTTATGAAGCTCTAAAAGTAAAAAAAAGACGACTCCTGCCTCTTGGTTAGCAGAGATACAGTCTGTCTCCGCAGTATGAGGACACTGACTTGGTGTCAGCTCCCAGACTCGCGTTTAAGTGCAGAGTATTATTCTGGAGCCAACCGAGTGCGCTGGTGCCGGATTTTTCCGGCAAGTCTCAGCCCTTTAGAGCCAACGATGCTGATAGGTACCTGTATTCAGAAGTCCCCAGTGCCAGGAGAGCCTTGCAGGAGCCCTCATCATCGTTTCCAGGCCCAAGAGGCATAACAGAACGTGGGTGTTTTATGTCATACCTCGCTGCTTCTCTGATGTGGTCACGGGAATGTTTCCTAGCTGTGGCAAGTGAAGTGCAGCTGGCAGGTAGGAGGAATAAGATGTCAAGACCAGAGCGGGATGGAGATGAGGAAGGTAATTGGACTGTTTGTTTTCTCATGTAACAGTGGAGAGAATCTTTTGCCCTGAAACAGTCCGTTGCTGCGAGCAGGCAGCATTGCGTTCGACCTTGGGGAAACTGTTGAGAGCGCACAGTTCTGTATCGGCGCCGTGGGAAGCATTAACCCCATGGCTGCCTCTCTTGCCCTCTCCGCTGCTCTCCACCTCGAGAGTCCAGCGCTGTTTGCAGCTACCTGGGCAACTTTCTAGTTGTGAACACGCTGTTCTGCAGAAGCAGCTCCGTTTCTTTTAAAAACCCGTGAAGAACAAGGCACCAGTTAGCCCTGTGGAAAGCCACACGGACGGCTTTGCTTAGCCAAGTACTCGCGTTGGTTTGGGTGGGAGGTGGCGTGCACCGGGGCTTCCGTGGGGACTTGGGAACTGAGTGTCTCAAGTGGCTCTGGGGTGTTTGGAAGGCACCTCGCTGTCGACGAATTCCCACGGCAGCGAGTGGGCGCAAACGCTCCCTAGGAACAGAGTTACGCTAGGGACTGCGCTGAATGGGGCAGGCGAGGGTTCAGGCGGGTCTGCAGGTTAGCTGTTGTTTTAATGTATTTGTATTGTGGGTTAGAGTGAGAAAAGTAAACAGAAAGCAAATACTGAGAGTGGTGAATGATACCAGCTTTCACTGAACAGACAAAACACTTCGTAATTTGCAGGCTTCATGCTGTTGGAAGGCAAACTGCACCTCAGTCCCACCTAGTCTGTAGCCTTTGACATTCACAGGTTTGCAGCTGTCCTAGGAAATACCTAGATTTTGTGAACTAAACAGAACCTTATTAATTTGAGATCAAATTCAGTCTTTTAGCTTGAGTTAAACAGCAGCTTAAAAAAAAAAAAGTTTCCAAATGAGATTATTGCAATTGAAAAGCATAATTGATTAATCCTCAAGTAATACATTTTTTCAGGATTAAATATAATTTCACTTGCTTTTAATAATATTCTTTTGAACCAATTTATGAGCTTCCTTACCATTACATGTGTGTTTTTTGTCTCCATAATCCCCTTATATTAGTCAGTGGAATTTTCATTTTCCACATATATTAAAACAGTATCTGGAGACGGGATTAAAACGCACTACTGCTTTGCAATGAGGCGATATTAAACCCCCTTCCTTTTCCCGAACTCCGAGCTTGTAGCAAAGCCATTGCTGGGTGCCACAATAAAGGAAAAAGGCCCGTGGTGCTTCTTTTTCTTTTCCTGGTGCGGTGGAGGCAGGAGCCAGGTGAAACCTCCTCCTCACGCCCTGCGGAAGGAGCTGTTTGCTCTATCGCGGGTCATCCGCCGTGAAGCCCCCTGGGCTGGGTGCCGTGGAGCCAAGGGCAGGGTCAAGCCTGGAGGTGGAGGTGAACTGCAGCCCCACACACAGGAAGGTTAGGACATGGGTTTTAGGGGTCTCAGGAGTATTTTGCACAGAATGGGATTTAACCTTTGCTCTGATCTTCAACTCGAAGTGAGCTCTCTGGTTTTTTCAGACCTTCTTTGTGAAATCATTAAACAATGACTGGAGAGCGAAGGGAAATGACGAGCCCTTTAATTTGTGTCTTTTCCGTTGGTGGCTCACTCATGATGCTACAAGCATCTTCTTCACCCTTTGCCTCGTGCCAGCCTGTGGGTATTGGGCAGTATTATTCACTGCTGCTGGATTTTGGCAGCGGCTGAAGTTTTCACATTTTATGGTCTGCATTTCTTACTTCCATAAATACTGATTTTTTGTTTCTCACCTATCCTTTTTGTGGAGGTGTGGTGCTCAGCCCTTCTCACTTGAGATGAATTAATTGCAAATGTATCCCCTGACTTTCTCTCTGTCGGATCGGGCAAAGTAGCAGTTGAGGAGCTGTTTTGCTTTGATGCAGTTTCAGGTTAGGGACCGGGTGTACCAACTGGGGAGGGAAACCACTGTGTCTCGGCTGGGTCGCTGCAGCTGCCTGTGTGCTCTTGGGCCGGAGCAAAGAGCAGCTCAAGGGGGTTAGTTGAAGTCTTGGTGAAAGCTGTTAAAGATAACACGTTTGAACTCACATTCTCAGTAGTTACCAGCAGGCAGAGCATTATGACCGTGCAGCTGACACATACCAGTTCATTAAGCCTTTGCAACTTGATCGTAGATTGGTGGCCTCGGAGACATGTGGTAAAATGCGTGTGCTTGAACTTGTCGGTATGGCGCGATGGTTCAGCCGTCTTGCTTCTTCCGGAGACGCGTGTCTGCAAGGACCCAACAGCTCTAACACGGTCGCATTGCTCTGCCCTCTTGTAGGTGGATCAAGTTTGAGGAGAAGGTAGAACAAGGTGGAGAGCGATGGAGCAAACCTCACGTGGCCACCCTGTCCCTGCACAGCTTGTTTGAGTTAAGGACGTGTATAGAGAAAGGCTCAATAATGCTGGATATGGAGGCCTCTTCTCTCCCACAGGTGGTGGGTAAGTAAAGCTGCCTTGGCACTTTCCCTCAACTCTTCCCTAAAGATGGTGTTTTCACTGATGGTGTTAATGAAAAAGCACCGCTTTTTCAGTGCAAGAGGAAAATCAAGAAATAATTCCCCATGGAATAACAGGGAAAAGTAGAAACTACATGAGAATATAACAGATAAATGAAAAGAGGAGTTCTCAATTTGGGAAGAAGAGAAAAAGAATCAACTTCAGTGATAATTAGTGCTTACCTAGAACTTTTTGGTGATTATATAGAAGCATTTGGATCCTGAAGTAGGTATTCTAAGTTATATCCTAAGGTATCACTATGTCTGTGTGAAAGGCATACTGTCCACTAACAAAAGGAAGGTGAAGAACAGCTGATGCTGAATGGGATGGCAGGGTTTTTTGCAGTCAAAATAGCAGTGGCCTGGGATGACACTTTGTGACATTGCTGAGGGCTATACCATGTTCCTGATGACGTTTGAGAAGACATACAAAAATAAATGTTAAAAGTCAACCATCCAGTGGAGGTGCATTTAACGAAGCTTAGGAGACATTGTGTGAAGAGGTGTGGGAGAGCAAAATGAAATAAAACCCCCACAGAACTCAGTATTTAGAATTATAATCTCAGGCAGCAGGCTCAAAATTTTCCTGGCATGAAATTATCAAATATCAGGTGTTGCACTGGTTTGTAAGCCTTGGAATTACAAAAGCTGTCTCTGATCTACAGAGTTTTGAGCCTAATTTTGTAGGTGTTTATGGTAGCATTTATCTTTATTTTTGTGTCGGTGTAACTAAATGCATAATTTTGCAAAGTTATAAAAAAAAACAACAACAGGAACCTCTAAAGATTTCTGCTGAAGCTGAATGTGCTTCAGAAGATAGCAGCTGATGTCAGTGGTCCAAAACATTAACCCTCAAACATTAAATCTCTTTTTGACGTTGCTTCAAGATGTCAACTTCAGTATCCTTCTTCAGCACCCAAATTAAATCTAATTCCTGGGAGATTCAATTACCAGTCAATGGCTGCTGTTGCTATTACGCTGTCCTGAGTGGGGTATTTTTGCTGGTCTGGATACTTCATCAGATAAATGGGGATGTCCAAGAAGCCTGCAGAGTTGGTTTCCAGAATTATTTGATCACGAGCACTTAGTTGGTGTCTAGTGCTGACGTACAGGAAAGAAAAACTCAGAGCTCTCGTTGTTGGTTTGTGTTATATCAGAAACATGGAAGGGAAAGAAATACTTGCCACATGGAGAAGAATAAACATGATGAATGCAGACATGTTGTTTTGAAGGAAGTATTCCAAAAATCACTAACAAAAAATATGAACAACAAAAGCTTGCAGAAAAATGGCACTTGACAAAAATAAACCTTTTGCCAAACATTTTGTGTAACCGTACCTACGTGCCTAGAATCATCTGTTTCTGGGTTTGGGTGGAAGAGCCAGGCTTTTTCTCCCGAGTGATGTGAAGAGGCATTCATTCTTGGGCAGCATGTAGAAGATGACTTTCTGACTCACCGCGTTAGCAAATGTGATGAGTGTTCTGCCTCTGCTTTCCCATAACTTTTATTATTAGCACAAATAAAAGTTACCGGCAGACAAATAAGAGCT
Organism: Eurypyga helias; assembly: GCF_000690775.1. NCBI lineage: Eukaryota > Metazoa > Chordata > Aves > Eurypygiformes > Eurypygidae > Eurypyga > Eurypyga helias. The sequence continues at coordinate 21,661 of NW_010258312.1, forward strand.
GCCACTTCCCCTTGGGGGACAGCACATTAACTGAAGTAATCAAGGGAACAACTTAATGTGAGATTTAATGCACAAAAGAGATTCTTAATAAATCTGGCTACTTTTTTTTTTTTTCTCTGGGATAGGGGAGCAGAAAAGAGAGAATTGATGGAAAGAGAGCAGGCTTTGCGGTGGGCTGGGAGCCTTTGTTCGTGGTGATTCTGTGAAAGGCAAAGCCACATCACACATTCTGTGACAATTGGAGCAAGTTCTGCCTTTTGTAGTTGCCATCATTTTACCTCAGTTCTGAGAGTGAGTGATTTAATTAGTTACTCATCTCCAGGACTTTATTGTTATTGTTAGATTAGGCTTTACTGGGGGCCTGTGAGGTGAACTCAGGCCTTGTTGAATCTGATAGAAGTTTTACTGTGTTATTTTTGGGAGCATACTGGAACTTGCAGTGTAGTTGTGGCTTCTTCACAAAAATACAGGGTCAGAGCAGATCCCCTTTCTGAACCAAGAACTGTCTTATCCTGAGGATGGTTGGTTTGAAATTGGCTCAGTGATGTGTATGAAAATAACAGAATGAGCCTCAGTGCAATAGGTATGAGTTCACCAACTCATACTGATGGGTTTTGGGAAATTCTTATGTTCCATTTCAAAAGCAATGTCTAAAAGAAATTCCCATAAAAAATAAAACGGCAAAGTCTGGTGGTAGTTCTGAGATGGGAAGGAAAGCCTTCAAAAAGCTAGGGTGAAAATGATCCGTCTCTCTCCACCTGCTCTCCTGTGATGCCGCCGGGTTTTGTGCTTTGTGATTAATTGTCTTCTCCTCTCCCTCACCCCTTTCTTCGCGTGTAACAGAAATGATCGTTGACAATCAGATCGAGACGGGGCTTTTGAAGTCAGAACTGAAAGACAAAGTCACCTACACGCTGCTCAGGAAACACCGGCACCAGACCAAGAAGTCCAACCTCCGCTCTCTGGCTGACATTGGAAAGACCGTCTCCAGTGCAAGTAGGATGTTTACCAACCCCGATAATGGTAATGCAGAGGCTAACTGGCTATAGCCTTCCCTTTTAAAGCAACCCACCAAACTTGCCCGCCGACAACTAACTGCGTTGCCTTGACAATGCTTTTCTAACCCACGATTAGCATAGCGAGAGCCGTGCTGACAACACGTCAGTGGTGGGCTCTGAAGGCTGCTTTGGCCGTGGCACATCGCTCTAACCGTATCTTCACTGGACTGAGTGGGAGAGGAGGGGAGGTGGCACAGGCAGGCGGCAGGATGCAGGAGGCACAGGCAAAGGCAGAGGGATGCTCTTGCAGCTGGCATGTAGGAGATGATGTAGAAACAACCACAGGAAAGAGAGATTTACAAAAAACTCCAACTGTGCCTGATCCTAAAATGCTGATCATCTGAAACGTTTGGGCAGAGATGAAGCTTCCATGTGCGCTTGATTTCTGTAACAGATGGTGTTGATGGCACTCTTAATCAAAAATTACATGATAGTAACATCTAGCTTGCATTTTATTGCCAAACAATCGTTGTCCAGTGTGGGTAAAGCTGATTCCATCTTGCTTTATTCATCCTAAAATTGTTTTGTGGTGTATGTTGTGAATATGTCTCTCTCTGTAATAGACAGTACTGGGTTTATAGTCGTGTCTATAAATGTGTGTGCGCGTGGATGCAGACAGCTATAGAGGCCTTGGCAGTGACTGTACTGACCCATACATTGAAATTTGCAGTCTTCTTACCAGTGGTAATCAAAAAAAAGGAGTTTTAAGCCTATTGTCATGTCTAGGAGTTCTGTCAATTACCTCTTGTTGCAGTCTGGAAATTTGTCCAAAAGTTACCATTTTAAAACACCCAGAAATGAAAGCAAGCAAAGAAATTATTTTCTTCTTGCTACATGTAAGGCCTCATAGCTTTCTGTGTTCTGCTTCTAAAACTCGCCCTAACATTTCTCCCTAACCTAGTATCATACTTCATTACTATTTCCTACTTGTTATCATCCTTTGCTTTTGCAACAGGTGTGTATGTGCATGTGAAGGATGTTTATTGGTCTTGGTGATGCATCTTGTCATGTACCAGTGCCTCGCTAACACAGCGATTTAGTGGGTAACAGAGGTGCGGTGACACGGATCAAGGCAGTGTCCTGGGTGTGCAGCTTTTCAGGGAATATTGCTGCAGGAGTCCAATGGGAGCAAAGAGAGGGACTGTGCTTTGGAGAGCACTGTAAAGACAGGGCAGCCTCTTCCAGAGTACACTGTCCGGAGAGGAGGGGTGGTTCTGGGCATCACCAGGCTTGGCTTTTGGCCTGCAAATGCCCTCAAACTGTGAGCAGACACTTTGCTAATTGGGTAATACACACAGGTGGGAGTGCCTGTGGGGGTGCAGACCCAACAGAGGTGGTGTTCAGCAGCACTCGCTAAACTGTTGCTCCTCAAGCCCCTCTGCTCATTTCCCATTAGCCTCAGGCATTAAATTTGTAGGTGCCTCAGTTTTTTCCCTCAGATGCCTGGAGGGTGCCTCAGTCATGTCACGTCTGGGCATCTAGCGAGTAACTCATGTTTGTTTGCAGTTGGGATTAAGAAATTATGTTCTTTCCAGCACGTGCTCCTGGGGCTTTCCGTTTTATCCTCCCCACTGTTTGTACGGGAGGCATCTGCTTTCTGTGAAAAGAAGGGAGCGGCTCCTGGGGGTGAAATGCATACGCATTATTTGCGGTGGTGTCTACAGATATCAGTTACCACCTCCATGACTGCCACTCTTTCTGGACCTTTGGAAAGACAAACAGGTTTGCTTTGAGGAGAAGGATCCTGGACCGTAGCCATGCTGTACGGGAGGCAAACATCAGACAGACGTGCCTTCAGCACGTGTGGCTCGGGTGCATCAGTCACCCTGTGCGTGCTGTAGGGGATGCTCTTGGCTCCAGCCCCAAACCCCTTTCCTACAGGGAGGCACCGTGACACCGGGGGTTATGGTGGCATGGAGAGATGTCTCCAGGCTGGCCCATGGTACGCTTGTGATTCCACAGTCAGACCTAGCCACTCACGTTGCGTGGGAGACGAGCAGGTAAACTGATGGTTGGGAGTGCCTCCGCGTTTGGGCATCGATATGCTTTCTCCTATCTTACGGTTGAGCAAGTAATGAAGCTGAATGTTTTATTCTGAGTACCTGTTTTGGTGAGTTCCTAAAGCATAGAAATGTAAAAAAACCCTTTAGGACTGACTCTATGGCATTGCTATGAGTAGTGCCTCCTTCGGCTGCAACAAGAGTCTAACTGAAGGGGCTAAAATGTGCTGCATTTACAATGTCCATCCACCTTCCACCTCTGGGTCGCATCTATTTTTACCGCACCGTATGCTTGGAACAGCCTGCTCTTTTTTCAGCAGCTGGTGAATGTCGAATTCTTCCTTTCTGCAGCTGAAGTCATTCCTTGAGGAGCCATGAAAGCCTCAGGGTGTTAAAGACAAACTAAAACTTATTTAGGAGGCGTGAAGGTAAATGATGCACGGTGCATTATTTAATTATATCTCGGATGGTAAGCCCTGTCTCTTTGCTCTTCAGAGTTAGGCTTTAAGGGCTGGTCAAAGAGAAAATAATAGCATGCTTATCCTGGGAGGGTCAGGCTGACAAAGGGCGTTTCTGTAAGTTCTCACTCCAGCCCCTGCTTATTTTTCGTGGCTAAGGGTATCCCTTACTCGGTTCCTAGGTGACTTCATTTCTTTCTTCGTTTCTTTCTCTTGTTTGAAGGGGCTTTGCGGGTCCTGTCTCAGTTGGACTGATTCTCACGAAATTCTTTCCCGGCTCTGCTCAGCCTGCTGGCTGACCTTCATCCTCTCCTTTCATGTTGTTTTGCCTCTGTCTCCCCACCTGGGATGTTTAGGTGTTATGAGAATGTCTAATGCATTATGTTCCATGACAGTTTGAGGGCTGTCAGACGACTTAAGGAGGGGATAGACTTACAAACAAAGGGAAATACTTCATGAATAGTTGTTATTGTTACTTATTATTTATGCTTTAATGAAAAAGTAACATCAGGATGTATTTCATGGAGTTCTGCCATTCTCCCCGGAGTTCAGTGAGTGCCTCTCGTGCTTCTAAAGGCAGAATTTGTCCTTTAGACAGATAAAAATTTAATGAGGCCAACAGGAGTGCAGCTGTCTCTCAACACGGCTAAGGACAATAATGGAAGTGCCACCGGCCCCAGGTGCTCATAAATTTCCCTAGAGTTTCTCCAGGTAGGTGTTTCCTTTCAGTGTCTACCTTTCATTTCAGTGTCAGGGAAACTTTCATCTAATATTGATGCTGCCGCAGTCCCTCCATGTATCGCTTACTTCTCGCCTCCATGCAATAGGTTTATGGGCTGGTATATTTGGGAAGCAGCTTGGCTTTCTGCTCGACTGACATTTACTGCCGTTGTTAAAAGGGGAACTTCTCATCTCTAGTTTACCCATAAAACACATTGGTATAAATTATAAAGCACTCCGCTCATTTAACAGCCACTGTTACTGTGTGTTCATTGTTAATGAAACAATCTCTGCTGAAGCTGAACCAGACCCTGCTGTAGGTTATGTGTAAAAATACTATTCAACTTAATGGGCATTTGGTTTGGAACCTGTGATTTTGACAGGTACCTAATTGTATTAAATTGCTTTATAAAACCAAACATGTATTTAGGAAACATTTGAGCATTATGTCATTATCGACATGCCTATGATTTTCCTTTATTTTTTTCAGGGCAGTTAGACTTAAGACCCAAGTTAAATAATGACAAATTTCTTCAAGGGTATTTGTTAGCTCTGAAATCTGGAAATAGCCCCTGGGCCATAGTTCTCAAAGAGAGTGACGTGCCTGTATCTCACTTATTTCAGAGAGTTTAAATAACTAAGTCTTAGGGACTCTAAAATTTTCTATGCCTTTCTTAGCTTCATGATAACCTTGTATAAACTCCTGTTCTTGTATTACTTTCAATCATAATTAAAACTTTTGAATGTGTCCTATGACATTCTTTATGCATAAAGCAGGAAAAAAGGTAAATAGTGGAAGTTGCTGAGGCTTCACCAGTGAAAATGAACATATTTTTACTCCAATGCATATTGTTGTGAATTTCTCTATTAAGCACCCCAGTCTGTGGCTATTGCCATGTTCCTGTTTCCACCTTCGGAGATGACGGAGCCCTGTGCAGTTTTGTGAAATGCATATAGAAATTCAGCGACCTAAGACACAGGCATTGACCTCCTGCCCCCATGTGACTGATCCCTGAGCGTCTCCAGGTTCCCTCTGCCTTGGCAAAACGCCCCAGGGATGATCGTGGCTCTGGGGTCCCTGGTAGTAGAGTCATCCTCTGCCCCCTTCTTTCATTTCACCGCTCTTTTGGAAGGTGAGGCTCGGTAGTAACGAACAGAGTGGCAGAAACACAGAACTTTTGAGCGGCAAAGGTGCACCCTGTATGCCTTTTATTCTTTGCTGCGTCATAAAGATTGATGTTTGGATCATGCTTGTGGGAGGATGTTTACTCAGAGATCCTCCTTGGGAAAGAAATTGGGCAAAAGATGATAATTTCTTGTGTGACATGGGATGGAGGAGGATAAATCAAAGCACTC
>NW_010258312.1:27270-35764 GCF_000690775.1 Eurypyga helias
AAAGATGATTATCAAAAAGCCGAGCAGACAAAGCTGCCCCAAGTAATTACTCAAAGTTACCTTCCAGAGACACCGCCCTTTTCGGTGTTTTCCTGGTAGAAGCTTGAGCTGTATGAAGTGTTCAGGGAGGACATTTCAATTTTGCGTTTCGGTTGAACTCCTGTGGGGTTTTTTTAGCAGGTGTTTCTTTGTGTGTCTTGTTTCGTTGACTGGCTTTCTAAGAGTCCGTTGTGTCCTTTCTTGGCACAGGCTGTAGCACTTACCGTGCAGCCCTGCCAGAAGTACCATACACACGTACCAGCTGGCACACCTTTGGGTTGTCATGCGGGCCTGCCGTGGGTTTGACACTGCATAAAATAGGAACCGTGGCCACCTTCCTTATGCCGGTGCCTGAGGACACTCTAATCATTGTTTACCTGTGCTTCGGTGGTGACATTTGCTGTGCATTTTTGACATTTTTGTTTAGAAGCTTCCTGCCTGCTGGCATTTTGTATAATTTAACACCTGTGAGAGCCTTTGGCGAAAGTGTTGAAGAGAAGTGGTCGAATCATACTCAAACCAAGCTGGCAGAGGCTGTAGCAAACAGTGACATGTTTAAGTGTGGGTGTTTACCCACCATAAATAATGGCACCGCTACCCATTGCCATGCCGATGGTGTCTGTGCTGCCTGAACACCTCATGAACATCATTTATTTTTGCAATGCTGACTGCGTAGTTTGGAAACAGTTGAGTTAAAATGCAACTTAGGCTGCCTGTAACGTGTTGGCTGATGCACTGAAAGGATAGCTAGCAACAGAAGATAACTTGCTCCTCTAAAGATTTTATTCTACATTAGAGTTCAGCTTTATTCATAGAACCACGGAATGGTTTGGGTTGGAAGGGACCTTAAAGACCATCCAGTTCCAACCCCCCTGCCATGGGCAGGGACACCTTCCACTAGACCAGGTTGCTCCAAGCCTCATCCAGCCTGGCCTTGAATACTTCCAGGGATGGGGCTTCCACAGCTTCTCTGGGCAACCTGTGCCCGTGCCTCACCACCCTCTCTGTGAAGAACTTCTTCCTGATATCTAATCTAACCCTCCCCACTTTCAATTTAAACCTGTTACCCCTTGTCCTGTCCCTACAGGCCCTTGTAAAAAGTCCCCCCCAGCTTCCTTGTAGCCCCTTCAGGCACTGGAAGGTGCTATAAGGTCTCCCCGGAGCCTTCTCTTCTCCAGGCTGAACAAGCCCAACTCTCTCAGCCTCTCATCATAGGGAAGGTGTTTTTCATACAAACTGCACCTCAGGCCTTTCTGAGAGTTGGATGCTGGTGTCACTGAATAATACCAGCACAGGAGGAGAGAAGTTTGAGTCAGAAATGAGTTCTTTTTCAAGGAATGCTTGGAGAAACCCCACCAATGCGTTTAGCTGTTTGCATTATTTGTTGCATTGCGGACTAAGGCACACGTTTCCAAGCCTGAATCAGTGTGCCTGGGTATGTACATGGTCAGGATGCTCAAAGTTGGCTCCTACAGGGACATGACCTGAGGTTTTTCTTTCGTCAAAAGCTCTGTGTGTCTGCCATTCTTACGCCGCAGCTTGGGACGGCTCAGTGCAGCTAGCGCTGCCGCTGCCTTACTCAGTTGCTTGAAATGTTTCGAAGATGCCTGGATTTTAGACACCAGGGGTGGAAAACTGGCTCCAGACCTGCCAGCTGAACACTGAAAGGTGGAGCTAATGGGAGAGATGGCGTGCTCCAAATGAGTGGGCATACCACTTTGGTCACCGAACTATGCAGAAAGGTGCACTTGTGTGTAACTGTGACTGTTCAAGCCCCCTGCCTCCTACCCAGCTTGCTTGTGCAACTGCGTGAGCATTTCTTTCTTGCCTTTCTTTTATTTTTCTTTCCTTTGACTTTTCAACTTTGCTCTCTTCCTCCTCTTTGCCGCTGCTACTGTCTCCTGCTTGCACCGCACAAGCACGCAGCCCACTCGAGAGCTCCGTGCCCTGCCTAGCAACCCGCACGCTGGATGATGACATCCGAGTGCAGCGCAGCCCCAGCGTGGGATGGCTCAGTAAGTCACGGGCGGGGGTAAGGGTGGGCGGGATGGGGGAGATGAGAGGAAGAGGAAGGGGTAACTCATGCCAACCAGTCTCCTAGTGCTTGCCACTGCATTAACAGTGGGAAGACACAAACGTGTTCCTTGTGGAATGGCTGCTCCTCTGGCTGCCCATGTTACCCCCACTGTCCCCTCCTGCTGCTCTATTTCACCATTCTGCTGTTTTTCATCTGGAATGAAACAGGTAGGTCAGCCTGCACTCCCCTTCAGGCAGTGCCCTGCCTCCAAAGCCATCTAGTGACATTTCTTTCAGCCATTGAAGTATCCTTCGGCTGTTAAAAGGGCTTGATGAATTTTGCCACCAATGCACTATTATAAATGCAACGAGCTTATGATATTTTAATTTCCATATAAGTTAAATACAAAAATGTCTCCCTTTGTCAAACAGCTAGCTTTGCGTCTCAGTGACAAGCTGGATGTTTCTCAGGCCCCCCTTCTCCCTGATTATCCTTAGTAAAACATCACACATCAGGAGCATTGCTGGTCAGAGGAGTGTGCTGTTACCCCAGGCAGGCACGTAGTCGTTCCTTATAGGCCACAGCAATCTACAGAAATCTGAGTTTCAGGATATTCTCAGTGAAAGATGACTATGGAGCCTATTAGTAGAATGAGATAATAACACGGAGGGGTTTGGGCTGCCTGCTTTATTTCTTGCACCAGTACTTGACTGAGCACAGCCAAGGAGAGGCTTGCATCGCCTTTGCTAGAGACAGTCATGTAAATTAGGCCTGATTCAGGAAATTATCCTTAGTTAGCAAACCGCATAAGGGTGAACATCGTGTGCTGAAGCCTTTGGCTGAGGTCTTAGCAGCAGAAACGTTGTACTCCACTGGTTTGTTCAGGGCCCTGAGAGCCTGTAGCCTGAGAGGCTTGTTACTTCCTTCTGCTCCCATTTTTCCTCTCGATCCAGAGAAACTGCTCAGCCAAGGACTCCCAAGTTTTTAAAGTTGGCTTTTTTCCCTTTTTTTGGGTCTTTCTTAGAAGTGGTATTGCTTGGTTTACCCCAGAGACTGAGATTACCTTGTGTCACTGTAACCTCCAAATGGTTGTATGCTGCAGAGAGTTGCTCTTATAAGCAGGCTTGTTATACAAATGTAAAAAAAAAAAGGAGTATTGGGCATGTCCTGCCTGGCTTTGGGTCTCCAAAGGTCCACAATCGTTAGGAACCTGACTCAGAATTTGTGCTATACAGATTTGGTCCGCAGTGTGCAAATGGCCAAATGGCTCTCAGGCAACGTTGCCCATGTTGCATCTTGTATTTCTAGCAGCATTTTTTTATTAGTGCCTTTGCTTGCCGGTCAAGAAAAATTCAGGGATTTGGGGAAAACTTCTAAATGCAGACTGGGATACTGTCAAGTTCCTTAGGTCAGCAAAGCTGGTAAAAGGTGAAGCTTGTGGTTTCCATTATGTGTCCTAGAGATCCTTAAAGTCAGAACCGATTGGGACTAGTCTAAACTTGAGGACCTTGTAAGGCATCTTCAAAAGACGACACCGACGTTCCTGGATGCAGACACCAAACTTTAGGGGAGAACAGTCATGTTAGATGCTCAAGAGGTTTTGGCTGTCAGCATGCAGTGTAAAATTCCTTGCAAGGAGATGGAGATATGAATCATCTCAGCCTGAGTGCGCCCTATTTAAATTTGGAGTATGAAACGCTTTCTATCTCCAAAAACCAAAGACTACATTGTAAAGTTTTGATGCTCAAATCTCTTAATGCAAGGCCAGTCTGATGACGGAGAAAGGGAGTGAGTAAGGTCTGTGTGTTGTGCCAAGAAGTTGGAGCTATGGCTAATGTGTTCACAGCTTGTTGTGGGGCTAACTCGGAGAAACGAGTGCAGATGCAGGCTTGCTTTCTGCTCAGGCTCAAGCAGGAGGGGGTCATTCCTCATCCACAGCACTCTCAGCAGAGAGCCCTCTACCTGAAGGTTCACGCTTTTTGTTTTACAGGGTTTTGTCTGACATCCCTCACTGCTAGGCTCCGCGTACTTGTCCTTGTTCAGCCTTGTAGGGGTAGTACTGCGTCAGCTGTGATGGTTTGAGGGTATAGTCAAGGTCATGTTTGTAGGGAAGTGTGGTATTTATATCAAGGGGTAAAACTAGGAAAAGCAGACAAGTGTTCTGGCACATGGGTCTTTCCAGGTCTGCAATAAATATGGGATGCTTTGAGAAATGCTGCTGTGAGTTTGAGAGTTTGATGGGGTTATGTTGATCATGTTGGGAGAAAAGCTGCCAGCAAGAGGCGATAAAGTCATTAGCCGCTTCCTCTAGAAAGAAGGATAATTATCTCCTAAGAAACATTCAGCATTGGACATCTAATAACCAAAGAAAACAGATGTTGTAATCGGGAAAAATACCAGCTAAGAAAGCTGTGGGCCTTGATTTTAGTATGTTTACTCCGGAATTGGACCTGGGAATTTGGAAAACCACCAATGCAGTCTGCAGAAAATGAAGGGATACCTTCAGCAGATGCCTTTGTCTATGGCTACATAGTGCAGCTCTTCTGAATAAAATGCATTGAAACAACATTAAACAATTGTATAAAATAAAATCATTAGCGTTTTCCACCCTTGCCCAAAGCTTTTTGGAAGCCACACTTAGTTCCTTCTCAGCTGGACCAGTTGCCAGGTCTCAGAGGTCTCATGGTAAGGCTTGAACAAGAGGAAATCAATCTCTGCGATGCTGCCTGGCCATTCGCAGTGGAACAGCAGCTCTCCCGCACCCATGAGCTGCCCTTGGGCAGGTGGGCAGTGTGGGAGCTCCGAGGGCAGCCCACCAGCATTCCCACCACTGCAGGTCTTTGAACTTCTCCAGATCTGCCTAACTCTGCCAAAGGCTTTTTTGTTTAATGTCTCTCACTCGGTAACACGCAGGTGATAGAAACTGGTAGAAACTTTGCTTTGACTGACTGAGCTGCATGACGCCAATTAACGGTGTGAACAACCTTCGCGTTTTAAAAAAAAGTGCTTCTCTGGTTCTTTGTTTGATATTATTGGCTCAGATTTGCAAAGCAGCCATGTGTATCTCTGCCTCAAGCTGCAATCTTTCATTTTAATTTATGGGTACATTATATACTTGTCAAGGAGTTCCCAGAATTGGCAGTGTCTGTGCAACCTTTAAAAGATCATTAATTGCAGCATACAAGAAAAAGGAACCCTGGGTTTCGATAATGGGCTTCAGGACTACAATAACCTGGGTTTATTTTGAGGTTTTGGTTTTTTTTTTTTGGTCCAGCTTTGCTTTTTACCTATTCAATATTCCTATCAGAGAAGGTGTTATGAACAAAGCAATGTCTGTGCCATGTAACAGATGCAACATATGTGAGCCAGTTTGGCCACTTTTTTCCTGTTTCGTTTATGTGTTTTATCTCCTACCTACAGATTCATATCAGACATTCAGTCAAAATTTGTAGGCATTTCGAAGTCTGGCTTGCTAATAATTAATTAGGAGAGTGGTTACTAGTATATGTAGCTTAAACCAGTCTTCCAAGTGGCATTTCTCACTCTATGAGTAAACATATTTGTGAAACCTTTGTAGAGACAGGTGGGGTCTTAATCTGGCTTGTAATAACAGCAGAAAGAGGAAAAGCTGGGGATCCCCCTTTTATAATATCTAATTTTTCTAATTGTGCTTGGCTTTTGCTGGGCTGACGTTCCTGGATGTGACAGTAATACACAGCAGGTGTATTGTGATTCCAAGTGCCTCATAAGAAAAAAATCCTTTAAGTCTATCTCCACATATGCTGTAAAGAAAACCCAACTCTAGGAGTCCAGATCTTTTTCTTCCCCCTCCTTTCCTTTTTTTTTTTTTTTTTCCTTCTTTCTTGGGATGCTGATTTATTGTAGTGCTTGTTGGCACTGGGAGCTGATGAGCACTGAAAACTTGGACTTTCATTTTGGTATGAATATCCAAGAGTAAGTTTAATAAGTTGGGAAATGCTTCAGTGCCATTTCTTTTTTTGAGTATTTTCTATCTTTCCAGCTATGTTCGGGGTCAGAAACTCTGTGATAACAACTCCTATTGCTCTGCTTCTGGTTCCTGCGAGCGTGGCTGAGAAGGGATGGGAAAATTTCAGAATAATCTTTTAAAATGTATACTGACAGCTGTGGTTTACTGTATCCATCCCAGAAGTCTTTTCATTTATTTATTTATTTTCTTCTTTTACAATTTTGGCTATTTCTGCATTTCTTCGGTTTTAACTGCAAATGCTTTGAGTGGGACTGTAGAACTGAATTCTGAAATCATGGGACTTTTTTCCAGGTTCCTTAGAACTGTTTCTATATGTTCTGTGAGTCCCTGAGAACACAAAATGATTAGGATAAGTAGCCCATAAAGGAGCAAACAGCTCCTTAGTAGCTGCTCTGCAGTGCTTGAATGCCAGCGTGTCAGGTTTAGAGATGAGCAGTTAGTCTTTGAGAAAGAAATGGAGGTGAACTGCTTCTCTGTCTCTGGAGGGTTGCCTCATTTCTCTGGGGCAGCTGGTGTCAGGAGTTGGTGACTTTTGGCTTGTCGATGGGGTGCACATGTTGTTTTAAGTAGTAAAATGCCGAAGGTTCATGAGCTTAATTAATGAGCTTGCTTGAAAAAAGGTAGATTTTTATTATTGGCTGTTTCGGAGTACCAGGAGCTGCCCACCTTCCTTGCTGCGAGCGCTGCATGCTGGAGTCTGGGATGCTGAGGAGCATAGGGCAGGTGCCATCTATGTAGGAAAGCTAAGGCGAGGTGTTTGCAGGTTGGGGTGACCGTGAGGGTCCCAGCCCTGTTGAGGGACAGGTTTGTGACTGGGGCCCGAGTGACCCAGCACCATCACAGAATCGTAGAATCATTTAGGTTGGAAAAGACCATTAAAGATCATCAAGTCCAATTGTTAACCTAACACTGCCAAGTCCACCACTAAACCATGTCCCTAAATGCCACGTCTGCATGTTTTTAAATACCTTCAGGGATGGTAACTCCCCCACTTCCCTGGGCAACCTGTTCCAGTGCTTGACGTCGGTGTCAGCAGCCTGTTGCTGCTTTGCTTTTTCTCCTACAGGCAGGAATTATGGAAAGTTTTGCTGCCCTAAGGGTCATAGGAATTATGTGAGTCAGAGATGATGAAGTGTTAGCATCTTTGTATCCCATGTGCCACATAAAGTCACAGAAAGCAGCCTGTCAGGGTCTTTAATTCCCCACATCAACCTCCCTTGTGCAAGGAAAGGTGTTGCTGTAGCCTGAGCCTCTGTGTTCTGACTGGGCCGAAACCGGTGCTTTAATTGGTGTCGACATTGTTCTTACAGGCAGCCCAGCCATGACGCACAGAAACCTGACTTCCACCAGTCTGAATGACATCTCTGACAAGCCTGAGAAAGATCAGGTAAGCTCCAGTTTCAAACTTCGCTTGGTGAGGTGTATGCTTCAGCTCCTAGCTGGATGTTGGGGCAAGAGACTCTGTACCATAAAACTGAAGCCGAAGAAGAGGGTGAATAAGGTGAGTAGAGTATTTCTGAGGCCTGTGGCTGGATCCTCCACATTTTAAGCACCAGCCCTTGAAAACACCAGGTTGAACTCCTGCAAGGCCTGAAGCAATGTACACCATGTACATGGCATTTTGCTGATACTCATGAGAAAGGAGGGAAAATACCCAGATATTGATGTGATTTGGATCCTTTTTATGCTGAGAAGAGTCTCTTCAGGGGTTACAGCAAGAGTCTGCACAGGAGCTAAGCCCCTCCAAGGCTTCTCAAGGGCCATGAGGTAGATGAGGAGCATTCAGGGAAATGTGTCCCTACTACAGCCGCTGGCGGGATAGAAGATGCTACCTCACCCTGTGCAACGGTGCATCGCTTCAGAGAGGCAACAATGCTGACAGGTAACCATGGAAAACTGCTCCAAACTGGAGATGAGTAATAAAATTGGCCCTTAGTGCCAAGTCTACACAGATCTGACCGATTTCTTAGACTTGGGTAATGTTTGCGGTATATCGCATGAGCTCTCTTTGTGTGTGTTCTCGTCCTTTCTGAGAACTGAAGAGTCGGAGGGGTAAGAGTGAGTTTATTTCAACTCTTAGAAAAGAGTGGTGGCTGAATAAGACCTCTGTGCAAATTTCAAAACACCCTTGTCTTGGTTTAAAAAGTGGGTTACTCTCAAAGCGTGACTGTTTCTTTCGGAGGATTTTTTTTTTTTCCTGGTGTCTTTCAGTGTTCTCTAGTCCCATGGTTATTCTGAATGCAAATGAGAGTTGCTTTGGAAAATTATTTGGGTAACGCAGTAAAGCTGGCCAGCTGGGAACGATGCTAGTCCTTCAAATGATGGCTGGTTGCAATCTTCTGTTAAGTGCAACTCTGCCTTAAAGGGACACAGCAGCATAATCAGTGTAGAAAAGCAACTTCAGAGTAATTAAATATTTTTAAAATATA
>NW_010258313.1:0-18444 GCF_000690775.1 Eurypyga helias
AGACTTTGGGGTGAGAACCTTTTGACAGAGGTTTTTCCCTCTAGTCTAAGGTAACTCCATTAAATATTTAAAGAACTTAATTGAAATGCAAAGAGGAATGGAGGATTCACTCTTGTTTCCCAAAGCTGTGCTCTTTTAAAAATACAACCCTCTTTCTGGGAATGCAGGATGCTAGAGAACATCTTGCTCTTCAGGAACTGGAGTTACCCAAAAAGGTAAGCACACCACCTCAAGCTTAAAGTAGCAGGATAATACTCTCTGTATTGAGAGTTGCCGTTTCAAAAACCCCGCATTTTATCAGATAATAAAGAATGTATCAGAAGAGACAGTTGCAAGACCGTGCCATAATTCACAAGGGCGTATATATATATATATTTCTATTTTCCTATCCCCTGAGGAAAACTCAGCACTACTGCAATGCTCCTTTGCTCAACCTGAGGGAATGAGCTCCGCAGCACTGCAGTAACCCACACCGTCCCAGTCCACGCCGCATTTCTGGAACGGGCCTGACTCCTGCAGCAATGCCTAATGCCACCCCAGTTTCAAACCCCCAGTCTCACAGCTCTGTGTCAGACCGGTTCCCGCGTCACATTTTACATGACACCGCTTGGCACCGAGAATCTGACAGTGTGAATTTCCACATGGGTTTCAAGCAAGAGGACAACTGCATCACTAAGCCGTATACTTTACAAACACCAAGATTTCCATACTGGTAATGCTTTATTTTTCAGTCCTGTGATCCCCAAAAAACTCTATAGTCAAGACAGGGTTTATATTTCTCCTCCCACACCAAGCTCAGAAACCCCGTTTCACCAGCCACAGACTTAAAACTACATTTAGGCAGCCAAATAAATAATCCTAAGAAATAGCAAGGATCCAAAATTCCACTAAATTTAAAGGCAGGAGTTGCCTAGTGAAGTGCTTAAGCAAGTACCTGGAACGTGGTTCAGATGCCTGTCTGAAAGACTTGGTTTTAATTTTAATGCTGCCAACTTTTCGGTTCACGTATTCCCTTAAATCTTCTAAATGTTTCTTTCTTTCCAACCTCACCCAAGTGTTTTTCTGGATGAGATCACTCAACTTACTCCCATAAATCTCCTCCAGGGAAAACACATTTAAAAATTTAAACCCACAACACCCTTTATCCCCCTTGCTTGTAATACAGACAGCGTAACAGGAACTGCACTCATTTATGGTCCATATTGGTCATTTTCCAGCTAATGTGTCCTTTTCTTGAGACATTTCATGCAAAAATACAGGCATCTAAAGCAAGTTAATAAAAAAAGTCTTTCCAGCCACTAATTACCACCTACAGAGGAAAAAAGTCATTAGCATACAATGAAATCGAGTCTCCTAGACACTAACAACACAGAAAACCTTTGATTTACAGAAGATGCTTAGAAAAAAGCAATCATGTTTATTACTCCCATAGCTTTAATTCTGTTAGAACTCATTATTTATGGCTGAAGACAATCAAGAGAATTGCAAACGTCATGGGAATTTTCCTGCTCGTGTGGCACATGCTTCTGGTTAATATCCAGAGTTACCGAAGGGCAGGAATGGCTTCCTCTGGACCCAGGTGGTTGAGGAAAAATTAGAAGCCTATCAAGGCCAAAAGGAAAACCAGTCCTAGACGAGGGCGAGACATTAGCCCTTTGTGTTAGGAGATGCCTCGCAGATGATCTTCGTGCTCCCCTGAAGATACGTGGTCATTAATCAAGTCAGTTCCCACTGTCCCTTTGTCAAACCTGGTCTCTACTGTAGGGCATTTCCCCTCATTTCTGGAGCTCTCCCGCACCCACTCCAGTTTTTTAATGAGGTGGGCACAAAAGGAGACACTCCTGCACAGCGCAGCAGACACAGCAACACCCCCTCAGTGCTCCTCCTTTCAGCAACCCCCACCGCATCCCGTTTTGTTCTCCCCGTTTTCCATGACGGTTGCTGAATTCCTCCTGACTTCTGGTCTTGCAGGGCTGTGACCACAAGCAAGAAACATCTGGCCAGCCATGACACCCAACACCTGGAACATCCCGCTTCCTGACAGCATCCTTTTATCACCACACTCCACTTCCACCTCTATGGGAAAGCTTCCAAACCTCTGCCTCCTCACCCTGGAGCAGATCCCCTCTGGGTTCAGACCCCTGTTCCCACAGGAGTGACCGTGCCGTTGGCTTCACGGTCATTGTCCAAATGGATTCAGCTCCTAACTCTATTGAGGATAACCCCCCAGCTGGATGGGGTAGGACAGGAATATCGTGTTCCAGCAGAAACATGCAGTGAACACGCAGGAGCTCTGACGGCGAAGAGCTGAGGTGTCTGCTCAGCATTTCCACGCATTTCAAAGCACTGGTGTACAGCTGCCCCCTTCCCCCCCTCGCACACCTCCCGGGAGGCAGAGCTGGGTATGGGATAGGAAAGGTCTGACAAAAGGTGGCAGTTTCTTTGAGATACCTTTGCCGCTGCAGGCAAGAAAGATCTGCAAGAGAACTCGGGGCCTAGTGAGATGATACTAAAGATTTAATTAAATCCTATCAGTGCTTATAAATACCTAAAGGGCGGGTGTCAAGAGGAGGGAGCCAGACTCCCTTCAGTGGTGCCCAGTGACAAGACAAGGGGCAACGGGCACAAACTGGAAAGCGGGAAGTTCCATCCCAGTGTAAGGAAGAACTTCACTGTGAGGTGCCAGAGAACTGGAAGGGGCTGCCCAGGGAGGCTGGGGACTGTGCTTCCCTGAAGATATCCAAAATCCGCCTGGATGTGTTCCCGTCCAACCTGCTGTAGGTGAACCTGCTTGGGCAGGGGGATGGACTAGTTCTTTAGTCTAGATGACTAGTCTCATGACTAAATGATGAAAGGCTGCGAGAACTGGGCGTGTTCAGCCTGGATAAGAGGAGGCTCCGAGGAGACCTCATTGCAGCTTTCCAGTACCTGAAGGGTCTACAAGGGTGCTGGGAGAGGACTTTTTACAAGGGCCTGTAGTGACAGGACAAGGGGCAATGGGTACAAATTGCAAACAGGGAGGTTTAGATTAGATATCAGGAAGAAATTCTTCCCAGAGAGGGTGAAGAGGCACTGGAACAGGTTGCCCAGAGAAGCTGTGGATGCCCCATCCCTGGATGTCTTCAAGGCCAGGCTGGATGAGGCTTGGAGCATCCTGGTCTAGTGGAAGGTGTCCCTGCCCATGGCAGGGGGGTTGGAACTAGATGATCTTTAAGGTCCCTTCCAACCCAAACCATTCTATGATTCTATGATTCTCCAAAGGTCCCTGCCAGCCCCCAGCATGCGGTGAAATGCAAGTACTACTGCAGACTTACCACCAAGAACTGCAACACCTCTGGCTCATCAATAAAGGGGAATGCACAGAGCATTACGATTGTGCAGACATTTGGCCTGAGCCCCCAGCTGCCAACACTGCTCCACTCACCACCAGTACCTCCCTTCTCATCAGGAGCCACCCCGTACAGCCGTTAGGTCTCTCCGACAGCCACTCCTGCACAGCAGAGCCTTGAGTCACAGCGCTTCTGCGCGTTATCAGTCCAAGTGCACACCAACAGGGCCCCTGATGAAAGCCCTGTGTCAGTGCTCTCTGCCTTTATCAGCCTTTGTCAATCTGTGTGCTGGCAATTAAGACCAAGGTGCCCCGGCAGCGAGGAGACAAACCACAGCGCTGAAACTCAGGCTTGATCACACAGCAGTGAACCTGTCCCATGAGGTCTGTTCCTCTTTTAGCAGAGATGGCAAATACCAGAGTAGCATGAGGCAAAAAACCAGCAGTCAGAGCAAAGAGAAAACCCCTCCTCCAGGCCATGAGTGTCTAATTCATCCCCCAAGGTGAAATACAGAACAGGACACTCACATCAATGTTGTCAATGTCAAGAATCCTGGAGTGGAACTGGAGACCCACGGCTTTGGCTTGCTGGATTGGGTGAGCAAGCTGGCTGTAAGTCTAAACGAAGGAACAAACTTGTGTTACACGTTTGAATTTCATTTGTCACAAAGGGATTTTCTGCTTAGAGAGAACCATCAAAAAAGACAGGTATAGAAGTCGGGTTTTTTGGAACACGTACGTCTCCCAAGGTATCAAACAGCTACATCAAACGCTCTGGGCTTCACATAACCGAATTCTCAGCAAAACTCCCACCTCCCCCAGCCAGAACAGGAGCTCCATCATTCACAACAAAACACGTACACCGAGGGCACCTCATAGCCAAGCCGCTTGTGATTCTGGTTTGAGAGCAGACAAGGAGGAACAGTCTGGGATCTGAGCTATTTTCCTAATACCCAGCCAGACCCTGGAGGCAGACCAGCATTTCCTGGCTCTTTTCAGGCACATGCACATATGCTTCATTATTTATGCATCGAGAACGGTTGTTGGGGATAGTGGATTTCTACTCGTTTCCAGCATTATCGCCGTATTCTTGGCAGGCATCAAACAAACAGGAGGTTGTCCCTCCCCACCTCCGAGCTTCTCACCTTCATCACAGGCATTTAAATGTCAACGTCCTAGAGGCACAGTGGCAAAGTCACCAGAGTGACGCTGGAGCTACAGATCAGGATGCTGAGGACAGTAGGCTGGGACAGCTCTGTGAACCACCAACTGTACCTAAGCGGCAGCAACCTGCACATCATTTGATATTAACTTAAATAAGATTTTGCCTTACTGGTTTGTATTCCTACACTTTAGTGACCAGTATCACAACCTTAACACCTGGGGTACGATTCTGTTCAAGAGCCTTTATCTCCTGGGTTCTCATTAACAGGGCTCTCATTGCCTCCCCTGGCTTACTTTATGGATGATTCTTGACTTATGAGCTTCATTTCTATCTCCATCTAGCTTAGAAGGGTTTGCTCTTTGTCTTATGAACTGCAGGGAATCTGCTACTCCCCTCTAGAGACTGCAGAACTCCTCTACGGTGTTATTTCAAAGGTTGCTGGAACCGATAATGAACTTTCTTTACCTTCAAACTCTTGTTTCTCTTACTTTTCATACTGCAGTATTATTACAAAGATGTTAAACACTAACTAAGCACCACAAAAACGTAAATACAACCAACTGCCTCCGCCAGCGTGTGCATTTCCAGCCCTCTGCTGGCAATCGGGAAGGAGAACAGTCACTTGAAGCAATTAAATTCTTTAGAAACAGAACAACTATGGCTCTGCGTTGCTGACAACACCATTATTTTGGAGCAAAGCAAAGACCAGAACAAACATCCATCTATGTTGTCAGGAAAGGATCTGCTTTTGTGAAGCGAATAACACTATCGCTCAATCACAATCAATTGACATTCACTGTTTCAAGAAGCGGATCCAATACTGAAAATCTACCCCAGCACAAAAACAAAGCCAAGCTTTGTACAACAAAACAGAATTCAGATTTCTGCAGTGAGATTATCCAGGCTGGGGAGCATCTATGCCGCAATTTCAGCAGGCCTTCAGCCTGCCAGGATTATCTCCTGGGATACTGCAGTGGAGTTGTGTTTGTACAGCAGCTCCAGGGACAACCTGACTCTGTAAGCAGAAAAGCATCAACTTTTTGAGTCAGCTCAAATGTCTCTGCACCTTCTCACCCCAAATCTGGGATACAGGCTCTACTAAAGCCCATCCAAATCAAGGGCAGTGCGGTACTGGAGCTAGACAGGACTCGTCTGAGCCCAGCCCTCGATTCGCTGCTGTCCCTGAACAGCTCTCCTCTCGTACCCAGACAGACTACTCTGCAAGTCCAGCACCTCACTCGACCGCGTTAGCGTGCTGCAGTACGAACACGTTAGGTGGGGAAGCAGCTGGGCAAAGAGGGCAAGCAACATCACAGACACAAGAGCTGGACAGTCTGCGAGCAAAGAAAGCACAACACACCTACGTACACCCGTCACCCTCTCGGACACCTACAGCAGCTCTACTTACCGCTTCGTAGCACCAATCTTTGAGGATATCCAGCTCTCCAGACATCATAGCCTGAAAAACAAATAAAATACGAGCATTTTAAAACACCTCCTGTATCAGAGAGTTGAAACTATCAGCCCTTTCAGCAGCAAACTACTTCAAATCCTACATCTTGTGAAACCCGGGAGAAGGACGGGAGCTCCGAAGAGGAACAGCAGTAAGAACTTCTATAAACACACACGCCAAGTCAGAGGTACATAAACCTTGTGATAACTGAGATGAAAGCCATCTTACACCTTCCTCCCCAGAGTCAGCAGAAGGCACACTACGCAGAAAGCCTGGGAGGTGGGATCCAACAGAAGCAGGAGCACAACCCAGAAGCAGATCTACAGTTTGCAAGACACTGAAAAATTGAGGGCCCAGAATGAACCGAAGAGTCTCTCCGCAACTCATGAAAAGGTTTATCTTTAAAACACTGTGTAAACACCTAGAATTCGTAATGAGACAGATGCTGGGAACTGAGATTTCAAAAGGAAGCTAGTTACACCTGACAAGGTGTTTTTCAACACCATGCCTATACACCTTCATACCTGATGACCCCTGCGAGCTGGCTGCCTAGTTTGAAAAAAAACCCTCCTTTGAAAAATTTATCCTCCAAGAGTCAGGAGCCCGGTTTTTGCAGCTCGCTTTAGTGACACGGCACCGTTAGGAAAAGCTGATTCACCATGACAGGTCTGTCTTACTTCACTGTCGACATCACAGCTCAGCCACAGATCCGACAGACAAGGCCGTCACCACAGAGAGCCGTGACAAAACCAAACTGCATCAGTCTGAACGTTTGGATCCGGAAGCATCGAATTATTTGTTATTCCTCCTATAATGCTGCCTCATGACTGGGAGTATCGTGAGCATCGGTGTGCATTAGCAGATGTCGGGCTGAGAGACAACCGCTCACTGCACTGTACCAATGAGAGAACAACACTTGGCTCTCTCAGCATGTGTTTCTCTTCAAGCCCGTTTTTACAGCCTCATACAGTTTCTGCTGTACATCTTCAAAGCCCCTACTCTTCCACTCTGTCTTTTCTGACATACTGTTACAGTGAGAGGATCTACATCCATTTATACCTGGAGTTCCACTCTCCATCAGTGCGATCCTCTCAGTGGTTTTAGACTCCCTAAAAACACTAAGTTCCCCACACCACCTTGCCTAGCGCCAGAAACACCGTCACTGAACCACCTCTCAAGACCTGCTCTTCTTCCCAAGCAGTCACAGACCTTTTAGAATCCAGTAGTACAAACACACCAAATTCTTTCCCTTATCAATATTTGATATCACTGTTTTCTCAGTACTGTTTATTCACCTACTTCAGTTTGACCCCTCTGGTGCCCGTATCATTTCTCACGGGAAAAGATGCTTAGTTGTTTTCGAGGCCAGAGAAAAAAATTTGCTAGTCTACTAAATAACGAAATATGATTTTTAAACTAAACTGTTATGTGGGACGCAGCTTCCTTTTCCCAAGGTTATCTCATGTTCTGCACAAAGCTGCATGCTTGAGAAACAAATACTGTCCCAGCTTTTCATTTCTGCACCAGAAAACCGCAAGGAAAATATTCCATGTTACAGTAAAAGAAAAAAAAACAAAACAAAGCAAACACAGCCCACGCTACCCCACCTTACCTCCAAGACATTGGGGATTATATCGTACTCGCATTGCTTCAGAAAACGATCCTTGTCAAAGGATGGATCCACTTTGAGTATCTCTGTCAAAACTTCAGACATTTCCGTCTTCGAGAACAATCCACCTAACAAAACAACTCAGTGAGAGCGGTGGCACGACCACTGTTATAGGCAAACAGGAGAAACACCTTTGGTGATACACCAGAGGGGAGAACAGTCACTGGGGAATGACTGCAGACACTCAGATTTATCCCAGACGAGCACTTGTCAGCCCACCCCACTGCTGATCCAGTGGCAGGTTGCTACACTGCACGAGCCTGGATAATGATCCATGCAAAATACGATAAAGCTCCGGAATCTGTCCCAAAGGTTAGTACCAGGTGGAGGACAACAGCACTTAGTCACTAGGAACAGAGCTAAGAGGCGAGAGACGCGCTTTCCCAGCAGCGATGAAACATTACCTATTAAGTCAGTGACTTTGTCTGTGACAGCTCTGGAAGCTCGAATGAACGCGTTATCACTTTCATCATACTTCATTTTCATCTCAAAGAACCCTGAAAGGAGAGGAGACGTGAGCAGCAGTGTCCTTCCACTACACCCCTGAATCGGGAAACAACAGGCAACGGGTTGCAGATGAGAGCTGCCAGTTCTCCCCTCAATCTCTGTCGATGAACAAGTTTCAACAGTCCCTCTTCTCCTCATTCTCCTGCCATGTTCATAACCATCAGTAACTGTCACTGGAGAATGATGCTTCCTCTGACTTTCTCTGACTGAATGATGGTTTCTGCCACACACTCTGGATCTTCCCTGTGGATTTTCAGAGAGAAGACACCCCAGACTTCCTTGCTGCACTCAGTCCGCTTGCACCCCCTGATTCAGCCCGCTACAAGGAGCAGCAGGTCGTAGCAATGTGAAACCAACACCAGAGAGTCTAACTGTGGGGGGAGAAATCAAGAACAGAGCTCAAACTGCACCAGTTTTTACTACCATAGCAGGGCATCAGGAAGGATGTGGTTTTTAAGCAGCTCTGTGTACTTCTCAACCTTGGTAAGAAAGGCGGCCAAGCACGGCACATCCATGTCATCGATGGGGAAGGAGAAATCCTGCAAAGCAGAATCTCAAAGGCAGAAAGAAGGGCAGAGGTGCAGCAAAAAAAAAACCAAAAAAAGCCATTTAAGGAAGCAGACGTTGTTGCAACAAAGGAAGGGCTCAACCAACCTATCATCTGTCTCCGGACACCGGCAGAGGGACCAGAACTGCAGCAGGCAGTTGCGGGATAATGGGCCCTGCAGGGAAGCTTCTTCCCACCACATCACTTAACAACTGGAATCCTGCCCTGGGCTTATGCTCCTCCCAAAAGACACAGAGTGTTCTTGGTACAGGTGGCACATAAAGGCAGAGCACACACCGTGCAGCCACGCCTGCAGCGCTGCCGGAACTGCAAAACCGCAGTCTGGGAAATGGGTGTAAAACCCAGAGAATGCAGAGCTCGAGCAGACGGCAGAGGGCGGGAGGATGCAACATGTGGGGAGTTTTAGGAGCTACGAGCATCTCTCCTTGGAAAATCTAACACACGGGATGTAAAAACCCACTCCTGGACACCTCCCAGGGAGCACCGCTTTACAAGAAGTTGGGAAGAAACACAATCCAAAGTTGATTATATGCTAATGCACTTTTACACCCGTCTCCTTTTCCTTAAATCATTCACTCTGCACTACACTGGCAGTGATGATTTTGATTTGTTGAAGGATTCTGGCCCCAAGTTTCTTTATGCCTTTCAAAAACATTAGGTGCCTAGATAACTACCCAAAACCATTGCCTACTGCAGTACAGATAGTCAGTATTTTTAGGTTTTGCAATAGAAACAGAACGGAGGCAGTCCCACACATTCCAGGGTTCTAAGCAGAAACAAGCTCACTGAAGATAAGATTTTTCCCTGGTTATAAGCTCAAGGTCAGGGAGAAGAGACCTGCCCGCCCTCTCCCTGGTGACACGCATGCATGCCCTGACCTCTTCCCAGCACCAGAGGAGATCTGACCGGAAAAAAACAAACCAGAAAAAAAAGAACAGAGTTCAGTCCCCTTTAAGCAACAGCAAAAGCCGGTTTTGGTACCTACAGGGAGCAGGGACTGCTCAAAAACAATGCCTGACGGGGGGAGGGATCCAAACGCAGATGGAGCAGCTTGGAAAAGCTGCAGTGTTGTCAACGGACGCCCACCTCCCATTCACAGCCCCTCACAGCCCCAGCTACCCCCAAAGCAATGGCCGTGACTTGCATTATGTCGAGGCTAGTGGCACAGATGGCATCAGATCCAACACAGCAAGAACCAGAACAGGGAAAATAATGTGCTACTCCTCTGTCTTTGGAACACTTACTATTGAAGACCACATTGTTGTCCTTGAAATCTTTCCACTGCTGGTACCATTTGGAGTCTTTGTGCAACACCACACCCATGGCCTCCCTAGAAGTGCAGGAGACAGGGGGACTCATGAGCAAGTGACTTAAAACCCCGGGAGAAGGAAGAGGACATCCCGAGGAGTATCGCTGCACGCAGTGTGGCGGAGGCTGATACACCACATAAACAGCACGCGACTGGGTGGAGGAAGGAGCAGAGAAGGCAAAGGAGCTCAGCCTTAGTCCCGCCAACCGTAACAGCAAGACGTTAGAACTGAGCAAACGTTAACACAAGCCCAGATTTCACGTCAGGACACTAGGTACCCACTTCATCACTTTACGTGCCCACTTTCACTATCGGAAGATTCCGTGTCATCAGCTTGCGCTGGAAATTTGCTCTCAGAGGTACCTGCTCTGCTAGGTCACGCCTCACCCCACAGCCTCACTTGGCTTTTAACCATCCCTCACCTGCAGTTTAAAGGTTTTATCAAATTATAGGCAGAAATATTGCCCCGAAATTACACCCAATACGTACTCATTAGCTTCGAATATCCGCTCCTCCTTAATCCTCTCGCCTGAGAACTCTGTTCTTTTTCGGAGTCGCTCCGGACGTTTGTAAGGACCAGTCTGCCCTAAAACACTTTCATCTATTTCCTTCTTGACAGTTTCTACTCCCTGAAAGGAAAATATCCCTATTAGGTTGATTTATTATTCCCCCCACCTTTCCCAGACTGCAAATCACTTCTGCTGCAGACTGAACACTGAGCCACGGGTTATCCTCCTCTCCCTCCCCCAGCAACTGCTTCTTTGTCGCTGCTGACGGACAACCACACCAGTACCAAGGCCTCTGCTTAAGAAGCCAACAGTCTAGGACAGCAAATGGATGGTTGTACGGAATCAGCCTGAGGGGGAAAAAAAATAGTATAGGAGAAGCTATGGACAGAGTCAAACCTTTGAGCTGACAAGGGGTAACCTCTACGGGGTTTAAACTCGCATAAATCACGTCAGAGGAAGGCAGGCCTATCAGCCCCCAGCAGCTGTGACAGAACGACAAGGCCCTGGGAAAAAGAAGGATGATTCCGGGTATCCAAAAGCAGGGGAAAAGAAAGACATCAGGACACAAACAGCTAACTGCAAAGACACCTGAAAGGTCAATAAAATCCAGGTTCTAGGCCCAAGCTTAAGCAAACAGAAACAGCGCTTTCCCCAAAACAAAAAGGAGCCTTGCTTTTTGTAGAATTCTACACCCCCTCTAGCTGAGAAAAGAGCTGCGAAGGAAACTGGGTTTTGCCAGAGAGAGACGTGAAAAAAATCACAGTAGTGCAGCTTATACCAACGGGGAGACAGGGTGTTCTCCCTCCTGGGTGAGGCTACATCAAGAAGGACTCGATACACCTGGGCTGGTACATCTCAGCAGGGAACAGCTACAGCCTTGGCTCAGATGCTGCCAAGAGGAAGCTGCATCCTAATGCAACCACCGTGGGGAATTTTGTCACACGCTTCACAGGGATTGGGACTCAAAGGCTTTTTTAGTGTTTCTCCTTCTCCTTGGCTGCTCTACTTCCATCACCTAACTTCCGAGCAGGGCTTTCTCTCGTGACTGCACCTACAGAGGACCTGCTGCACAATACATACGCCTTCCTGGACCAGCGGGACACGTGCAGGCAGAAACGGGATTTGATGTATACTCTGCGTGCAGCTTTCCCCCGTCTGCAGTTTTATTGAGGGTGTGCAAGTTCTGCAGCCCAAAGCATCCCGTGGCTTTAGGGGGGGCTGTTATTTTTCAGCTTTATTTTATGCAGGTGTTTTCTGGAGAACACACACAGTGTCCAACACAGCCCTGGCAGCGGCAGCTGTCCTCCCTCCTGACAGTCAGGGCGACTCCTTCCTGAAGAACTTTACAACAGTGCCCAAGGCCCAGGCAGAGAAGATGCCAGAGATCTCACAGGAAGCAGAAATTGGGGTTTAAGTGACTTTAAGCATCAAGGATAAGCAAATAAAGAGCTGCAAAGCTCAGTCTGTTCCTATAAAGGACCATCTGAGGGACCTGGCAGAGAAGAGGACAAGACACAAGCCCCTGTAGGTACCACCTGGCTCTAGATCATACAAATAAAATATCTCCTAAATACTGAAGCAATGGGGGATCCCAATAGCATGAAGCAGCAGACTGAATATTCTAAATTCTACACACATACCAGAAAGGACAGCAGAGCTACAAGGACTGCTCGCAGACTATGAAAGCTGTGAATCAGCTAAATCTGACAGGGAATCAAAAGGTTTATCTGTTTACAGGGAAAACAAATCTTTAAGCCTAAAAAAATTCACTTTGATGTCCCATAAAATCATTCCCTGCTTCTAAGGTCTGGCCTAGCAGTGTGTTTCACAGAAGGAACAAACAGTTCAGTTCAGAGGCTGATGGAGTAAGGTAACGGGTTTTGTCACAGACACCCTGAATACCCACTAATGGTGTATAACTGCCAGTGTGGCTGGGAGTGACCTTTAGCCTTCAGTCTCATTATGTGGACATCAGGAAGAAGTTCTTCCCAGAGAGGGTGGGGAGGCACTGGGACAGGTTGCCCAGAGAAGCTGTGGATGCCCCATCCCTGGGAGTGTCCAAGGCCAGGCTGGATGAGGCTGGGAGCAACCTGGTCTAGTGGAAGGTGTCCCTGCCCGTGGCAGGGGGTGGGACTGGGTGGGCTTTAAGGTCCCTTCAATCTAAACCATTCTGTGATTCTGTGACTGGAAACACAGAAAGAGGGAAACTGGGATGACTGGTGCGACCAACGCTCCATCTGGCTGACATCTCCTCTACATGGGCTAAAGCCCGTGAAGGCACGAGAAACCAGTCAAGGGGAACGCTTCTTTTTAGGCTAATTGACAGCTGATTTGGTGACATCAACACATGAGAGTGCTTTATATATTTTCTATAACAGGAGAGTTTTAAGCAAGGCTGCAGAAGAGTGACATTTACCACCCTACTCCACAAGCATGGCAACCAACTTCCAGTAAAACATTTTCCCAACCGCTCAGCTACTCGAGACTTACACTTTCCTCAGGCTGTTGAGTGAACGCTAGACCTGCATAACACATCTCTGGAATTTATTCCAGCTTATTCCAATGGCTCACAAGGTCCTGTTTAAAGAGTTTTGCATTTCATTTTATACTCAGCACAAACTCACCCATAAATCTGTGCGCACAGCGCCAGGCCCTAGAGGCATGAGACTTACATACCTGAGAAATGGCTTTGAAGGCTGCTGTCTTGCCTAATTTCTCCCCTCCTTTTGTCACTGACTCCGCAGACTGCTTTGCTGTTTTTGCTGCTTCTTCCACACCTTCCTTTATCTTTCGACCAATATCACTCTTACTTACTTCATCCAAACTCTGCAACAAAGCGAAACAGGAAAGAAAAGGTCATGGGGGGTGAAACGGGTGAAAACTCACGTTGAGTAACTCGGCAACTCCTCCTTGCGAAGGCTAAAGACCTCCTACCACGCACACAACCAGCCTAGCCAAACCGAAGGTGAACACAGCGTTACACGTCACAGGAGAGGCTCACAGGGACACCGTGGCTCGGCGCTGCAGTGACAGCCAACGCCTCTGTGCAGAACAACAAATTCGGCTGCTCCTGGGACCACACACGCATCTGGAATAGCTGCTACCCACAGGTTTTTTAAAAACACCTATTTTTCTTGATATCAAAGACAAGAACCAGTGATGTCAAGGTTACAACACCCTAGCCCTTTCCTTCAAAACAATCAGGGACTTCTTGCTTCTCAGAGAAGGGGCTGAGAGAGCTCTCTGCTATGCAACCCTCCCTGCAAAGCGAGGAAACACCTCTGAATCCAACATCTTCACAGACAACACTTGGGCCATGTTTACAGAGCCAGGATCTTGTATAAAGAGGTTAAAAGGACTCAGCCAGTAGCCGGTCGCCCTTTCATTCTGCACTGGCACACATCAGACCCTTGAGGATCTCGGAAATCTCCCTGGCAGCAGGCAACCAGCCCTGCATGAGTCACAAGCCGCAACCTCAGAGGAAGGGAAATGCCAGGCGAACAGTATTAAATAGCTTTCCCTGGTTTTCAGTGAGATTTGGCTAACAAAGGTGCTTACAGCACCCTCAACAGTACTGAAAAGGTAATGGTTATGCCGACATCAGCAGAGAGCATGATGTCTGGCACGTAACGTCCCGGTCCTGCACTTGGGTCACACCAACCCCCTGCAACGCTCCAGGCTTGGGGACGAGGGGCTGGAAAGCTGCCCGGCAGAAAAGGACCTGGGGGGGTTGCTCATCAGCCACTGAACATGAGCCAGCAGTGTGCCCAAGTGGGCACACTGTGTCCATCAGGCAGGCCCAAGTGCCCATCCTGGCCTGCATCAGGAACAGTGTGGCCAGCAGGACCAGGACAGGGATCATCCCCCTGTGCTAGACACTGGTGAGGCCACACACTTCGAATCCTGGGGTCAGTTTGGGCCCCTCGCTGCAAGAAAGACACGGAGAGGCTGGAGCGTGTCCAGAGAAAGGAACAGAGCTGGGGAAGGGGCTGGAGCACAATTCCTGTGAGGAGCGGCTGAGGGAGCTGGGGGGGGTTCAGCCTGGAGAAGAGGAGGCTCAGGGAGACCTTATCGCTCCCTACAGCTCCCTGAAAGGAGGGGACAGAGGGGTGTGTCGGTCTCTCCTCCCAAGTGACAAGTGATGGGACAAGAGGAAACAGCCTCAAGTTGTGCCAGGGGAAGTTCAGATTGGATGTTAGGGAAAATGTCTTCATGGAAAGGGCTTTCAGGACTGGAAGGGGCTGCCCAGGGAGGTGGGGAGTCACCATCCCGGGAGGGGTTTAAGAGACGTGTGGACGGGGTGCTCAGGGACAGGGTTAGTGGTGGGCTGGGCAGTGCTGGGTGAACGGTTGGACTCAATGATCTTAAAGGTCTTTTCCAGCCTAAAGATTCTGTGACAACTGCACACACTGTTAAGCAGAAGGAATGAAGCGAAGGAGCACAGCGGGCAGCAGGGACCGGGTCCACACAGACCGTCTTGCACAGAGTTTAAGCCCAGCGTTTGGCTGGCTGTTTCTCAGCAGGGATCCTGCACCACACTGCAAGTGCTGGGAACAATCACACAGGCTTCGGCCTTCAACCGCTGCTGAAAACAGCCAAGTTCACTCTGCTCTGAAGCAGCCCAGCTGTGAGCAAGAGGTCCATGCCCCTCAACTGACAGATAAGGAATAGCCTCCCGAAGTACCTCTCAGCTGCAACTAACTGCAGGAAACCTTCTGCTAACTTTAAGAGAAAGAGCAGTAGGTTTTCAGTCACTGCTGATTTAATTACTCTAATTAGCAGGAGGGAGAACCCAGGCTCAGGTGCCTGTAAGTAACTGTCAGGGTGGCAGACACCACAACAACAGCCCCTCTCCAAGTCTTCAGGCTCAGTGCCAGCTCCTGCATACGGACAGCCCCACAGCGGAAGGAAGGCTGAGGAGAAACCAGCAGCAGGTCCCAGAGCAGTGTCTGTGCTGAGAAGGGGGCAGAAAAGAGGGAGTAAGGAATAAAAGGTCTTGCACCCCACTAAGGACTGCCCAAAGAGCCCCATTTTGTGCCAGCTGAATTCATAGATACCATTAACACAGATCAGCTTCTGCAGGTGCCACAGGCACTTCATTTATTCCATATTTAAAATGCAATCAGGAAGACTCCTCAGTTATTTCCTCTGGAGATAAAAGTCAAAGCATACAAAGCATTCAAATACATCTGCTGCCAGGACAAACTCGGAGAAGAAATGAAGTGAAGGAGAACAAGCTGCAGCACTTAGTCTCTGCCTCAAAAATAAACTTGAATTCAATTGCTTAAAAGCAGATCTTACAAGTCTGAGCCTAGAACAGAAGACATTCATGTTTGTTAGGTATGAACGATACCTGCTCCTCCAGGCATTTTGCTGTTCCCAAGACACACAGAGCCACGGGATCACTTACAGCATGCTAACCTGGAGAACACCAACTGTATCTTGTACTCTGCCCTTGTGCCCCTGTACTCTGCTCTTGTGAGACCCCACGTGGAGTGCTGCATCCAGCTGTGGAATCCTCAAGATCAGAAGGATATAGACTGGTTGGAGCGAGTCCAGAGGAGGCCACGAAGATGCTCAGAGGGCTGGAGCCCCTCTGCCATGGGGACAGGCTGGAGAGTTGGGGGGTTCAGCCTGGAGAAGGGAAGGCTCCAGGGAGCCCTTAGAGCCCCTTCCAGTGCATGAGGGGCTAAAAGGAAGCTGGGGGGGACTTTTTACAAGGGCCTGTAGTGACAGGACAAGGGGGAACAGGTTTAAATTCAAAGTGGGGAGGTTTAGATTGGATATCAGGAAGAAATTCTTCCCAGAGAGGGTGGGGAGCACTGGGACAGGTTGCCCAGAGAAGCTGTGGATGCCCCATCCCTGGGAGTGTCCAAGGCCAGGCTGGATGAGGCTTGGAGCAACCTGGTCTAGTGGAAGGTGCCCCTGCCCGTGGCAGGGGGTTGGGACTGGGTGGGCTTTGAGGTCCCTTCCAACCCAAACCAGTCTGTGATTCTGTGACATATACCACCAGCACCTCTACTCACACCTGGAGCCTCCGATGGTGCAAGTCACCTTCAACATGCAGCAAGAAGGCAGAAGCCCGACCACATCAGTAGCAAGAAGCATCAGTGCGAAGAGCAGCACACCCTCTAAACAACTTCCCAGCGGGATCCTCCAGCATTGCTCTAACTGCCCTCAGTGCAAGAACCCCCTGGAGGCTTTTTTTACTCCTAGACAATACAGAACCATAAGGACCATCTCCAAATCCCAGAGGAATCACTGGGCAGTGATTCTATGAGCACACACTAACTGAAGAAAGAATCTGGCATACAGTGTTGCTGCAATTTTGTTAATGAATCTGACCTTAAAGATTCAGAATAGTGATCCTCTTTGGAATAGCAACCACCTTTCACCAAGAAAAAAGAAAGGGTGACAATTGAAATGCGCACAAAACACACATAACCTTAAAGCAGAACCGCCTTAGGGCAAGGTTCTCCCACAGCCGCGTTTTACCTCTTTAACTGTACCAGTTATTTCTTCAAGTTTCTTTTTAATCACTTCTGAGGTCTTCACTGTTTCAGATTCAATGGTTTTCTGTGGAAAAAAAAAAACCACATTGCATGTAACTAGGAGGACAGGAAATACTCAGGAGCAGTCCAGCACATCACACACCCCGTTAACACCGCTACCGAGGGCAAACCGAGGTGCGTTTAGGGAGCACACTACTTGAATAGCCAGCATCAGCATTTCATTTTTGCAAGGAATGCTCTTTATAGTCCTTCAAAGAATGCAAAAGAAGTATTTCAAGACTGCCAGCGTTAAATCTGAAGTCTCGTTATTTGGGAAATCCAGTTATGAGTCTGCTGGAAAGATTTTTCCCTAAAAAAACCCCACTCGGAGGCATCCATCTACCAGTCAGTACCCCCAGCCAAGCAGAACTTCTCGTAACAACAGGCATGCTGAACTAACCAGTTCATTTGCAGAGGGATTCAAATGCACATTCAGAACAGTAACAGCTCGGTGACTGGCAGTGAAAACGTCAAAGGAATTCAAGGGGAAGACTCACATATTTCCTCCTTGCTTCTCGAAGCGCATCGGATTCTTCTAGCTTTTTAGCTTCATCTCGGAATTTTTTAATACTTTCTTTCATCTCCTTGTTTTTTGCTAATTCCTGTTTGATGTTCTCAACAAAACCTGATATAAAACCCTTTCTTCCTCCAGAAGAGTAGCATCTAGACTAAAGAAAATCATCACATGTTGTAGAATCCAAAGAGACATTAAATTAAGTAAGTACCCAATAGATTTACTTAAACCAAGCACCGGGTCACTTCTAACCTATTAAATGTTGTGAAAAACATACAGCTACCTTGAAAAAGCAGCAGTTACCACCCAAAACAGCCAGATGTCCAACACATTTCTAGTGCCCTGTGAGTACATCGATATAGCCATTAAAGAAGATGCTTCTCCAGAGGCAGTTTAACTCCAGAGGTTAGTTCAGCCTTACAGTTTGGTAGGTAAGTTACCAGAGCATCACTCCTAAACCCTGTCACTTGGCTTCAGCTACTACAAAATCCCTTGAGTTCATCAGATATATCCTCAAAAAGTGGAAACTTTCAACCCAGAACTGGTGCTTCTCAGAAACAGATTCACATCTAGTAGATCTAGCAGGTTGCTGACGACACCAAGCTGTGTGGTGTGGTGACACCCTGGAGGGAAGGGATGCCATCCAGAGGGACATGGACAGGCTGGAGAGGTGGGACCGTGCCAACCTCATGGAGTTCAACAAGGCCAAGGGCAAGGTCCTGCACCTGGGTCGGGGCAATCCCAGCACAAGGACAGGCTGGGTGGAGAATGGATGGAGAGCAGCTCTGAGGAGAAGGACTTGGGGGTGCTGGGGGATGGAAAGCTGGGCATGAGCCGGCCGTGTGCGCTGGCAGCCCAGAAAGCCAACCGT
>NW_010258313.1:18482-21065 GCF_000690775.1 Eurypyga helias
GAGGGAGGGGATTCTGCCCCTGGACTCTGCTCTGGGGAGATCCCACCTGGAGTGCTGCATCCAGCTGTGGAGCCCTCAACAGCAGAAGGACGTGGAGCTGTTGGACAGAGTCCAGAGGAGGCCACGGAGATGCTCAGAGGGCTGGAGCCCCTCTGCCATGGGGACAGGCTGGGAGAGTTGGGGAGTTCAGCCTGGAGAAGGGAAAACTCCGAGGAGACCTTAGAGCCCCTTCCAGTGCCTGGGGGGGCTACAAGAAAGCTGGGGGGGACTTTGTCCAAGGGCAGGGAGTGACAGGACAAGGGGTAACGGGTTTAAACTGAAAGAGGGAGATTGAGATGGGACATCAGAAGAAGTTCTTCCCGGATAGGATGGGGAGCACTGGGACAGGTTGCCCACAGAAGCTGTGGATGCCCCATCCCTGCAAGTGTCCAAGGCCAGGCTGGATGAGGCTTGGAGCAACCTGGTCTAGTGGAAGGTGTCCCTGCCCATGGCAGGGGGTGGCACTGGGTGGCCTTTAAGGCCCCTTCCAACCCAAACCATTCTGTGATTCTGTCATCAATACTCTAATGGAAACCCACTTTAGCCCAAAAGAAAAAAAAATCAGCCGTTAACTAACCTGATGGAGCTCCAAACCAGGCCAGCTCATTCTATACACTGTTCCCCTGTGGACTGCAGGAACCGGGTATCTTCTGGAGATAAGCCACATGCCACTGAGGAGACACTGCTGCAATGAAAACATGACATCAGGTTAGCACACAACACAGGACAGCAGCAGTAAAGAGCCAAGAAAGAAAGAACCAAGCAGACAATAACCACTGGTCTTCTGGGAACACATCCTGGGTGCAGCCAAGGAACGCTGCAGGCTGGTTTGGTAAGAGTTGTCCGTAAATTTCTGCGCAGCCCTACGTCCACTTTCAAGAGGATTTTTTGATAAAACCAAAGTTGCAGTCCACAATGAGGCAACACACACTTCACAATGACTTGAGAAAATGCACATACTTCATAGGGCTGTGACTTCACAGGGCTGTGACTTAATGAAAAAGGTGATGGACAAGTAAATCCATCCTTGAGCTGAAACACCCGTTATAGAATAGTGAAACACACTGTAATACAACAGAAACATTTTTTCCAAGGAAAATAGGCTTTAAACATAACTTTCTCCTACTGTGGAGGAAACCCAGGACCCCTGTGTCTACATTTGAGCTGCCTGAAGTCCGAGACGAGCACCTTTTGCCTCATGTCACAGAAAGACACACTAGATCACAGAAAGACCACTGAGAAATTCTGCTGCACCTTGCTGAGACCGCAAGCTGCGAAGTCCTGCATCACACGGCTAATCCTCCAGTCCGTCATCCTGCACTGAAAGCAGACTATGCAGAGCGTGTAGATTTTCTCTTTATTCCCTTAAAATGGCACTTCAGCACTGCACTTCCTCTTGCCCACATTCTATCCTATCCTTGGCCTGCAGTCAGGCAAAAGCAGCACCTTTTACCTCAAACTAACTTCCTGTTCCTGATGGGCCTGTGTCACCAAATTGTGCAACCCACGTGCTTTCTCCCCCAGATCATCTCTCCAACAGGTTATCCTAAACAATAAAACCCCCACAAACCAAAACATGGACAAATCAAATGGGCTTTGCCCTTGAAAGACTATGGAAAACTATTAGTAAGCTGAGAACATTTAATTCTGTGTCCAAGCTCACAAGAACACAGCCACCTCTTTATCAGGCTCCTAGATACTGAAAAGGTTTTGTGAAGAGCCGCAGTCCCTTGGCTTCAGTGACGGCACTGCCGGACACCACAAGCGAAATCCAGAGTTTGCTTCTGGGAAGAAGTAATGGTGTAATCGCCCCATGTATCCTGAGGGACCAAGACATGTACTACACTTATTCACTGGCTCCTACGCTTTTGTTAACTCACAGCTTTTAAACTCAGCTCCCTCTTATTTATTGCCTCTGCAGTTACACCTAAGTTCCACCAGCTTAAAGTACCAGGTTTAAATCGAGGAAGGAGACAGCACCCATAGCCTCAGAGCTCGCTGCCCAAGTCAGCACCTAGGCCAGGCTTTGAAGCAAGCAAGAACGAAGCAGATGTTACAGGCATAACTTAAACAGCTACGCTAACTGTAAGAACGGCACTAAAACTCGGGGCAGACTGCCTGCTGGGTTTAACCGATCGCAGTTCTTGACCGAAAGGAGTATTTCTTCCCTGCTACTGAGCAGAAATGCTTAATCCCACGTTTAGCTTTGGGCACGAAGGAAGGTCAATCCCCCAAAAGCATGCTTTGCTGCAAAGCGAGAATCTCCGCATTCAATTCACACACCCATTCGCCTGCCCGACACAAGGGGAAAAACTCATGTTTGATTTTAAACCTGGCAACAGGCTGTCGGTGGGGCAGCTCACCATCCCAGGCGGCTCCTGGAGACCCCCTGGAAGCTCCAAGCACGATCTGGGCTAAACTGGCCCACGCCGTCCGCACCTGAGGTCAAAGGCAGCACGACCAGGGGCACTAAACAGAGGAGAGGAGCTTCTTCCTGCCCTCCCCGGTGCTCTCCCCACGGGGCTGACAGCCCGCGGGCAAGCC
>NW_010258314.1:0-2898 GCF_000690775.1 Eurypyga helias
GGATGGGGATGTCACAGCTCCAACCTCACCCCCCATGGCGTGGATGGGGATGTCACAGCTCTGACCTCCCTCAGAAATCCAATTGTTACGTTACACAGCTTAGGAATACTTTTTTTTTCCCCCAACAGAAAGCATCTTCCTGTTGGTTTGCTGGTTTGTCATTTGGGGTCTTTTTTACCCGTTATTTTGATAGCAGTCCCTCCCTGTGCTGCTGGCACACCCATACAGCACAGGCGCTGCACAGGAGTGGGAAGCGATGGGAGGAATCAGTCTTTCCCAGTTCTGGCCTCGCCATACCCGGGGTGACAGGAAGGACGTGGGGGCAGGCACCAGCTGCCTTTTGCTTGGGGCAGGGAATTTTAGAAGGACGATACGAACTTCCCTGCAGATGTGCACATCAGGCTGTGAAAGAGATGCAAAGGTCTCACTGCTAAATGCTGCCGGAGGGGAAACGTCTGGGTGTCCTGCCAGGGCACACGGCCTGTTCTCCTGCAGCTGCGGGGAAGAACACGGCCTCTAATTTTGGAAAAGAAGTGTATTTTTGCCCTTTCTTTCCCCATACACTTTGTGTGTGCTTGTGCTCTGAAAGCACGGACACTTGCCGTGCCACGGATCGCATGCTGGATCTGCTGTCGGATACCTGCTGCTGCTCAGACACGGCAGCGTGGTGGCGGCTGGCAACCGCGGCCCGTCTCCCTGCAAGCTGCAGTCACTGGTGCAAAACAGAAATATGGACAGGAACAGGTCTGAGGGACATGCAGGGCTTTGTCAGAGGCGTTTAGGTGGATAATATCAGTGTGGAGTTACGTGAATTAAATGAAATGAGACTGGTTCCCACTCTTAGGTGTGTTGAAATACATTGACAAAAGCCTTTTCATAGAATCATAGAATCACAGGATGGTTTGGGTTGGAAGGGACCTTAAAGATCATCTAGTTCCAACCCCCCTGCCATGGGCAGGGACACCTTCCACTAGACCAGGTTGCTCCAAGCCTCATCCAGCCTGGCCTTGAAGACATCCAGGGAGGGGGCATCCACAACATCTCTGGGCAACCTGTCCCAGTGCCTCCCCACCCTCTCTGTGAAGAATTTCTTCCTGATATCTAATCTAACCCTCCCTGATTTCAATTTGTACCCATTACCCCTTGTCCTGTCACTACAGGCTCTTGTAAAAAGTCCTCTCCCAGCACCCTTGTAGCCCCCTTCAGATACTGGAAAGCTGCAATGAGGTCTCCTCGGAGCCTCCTCTTCTCCAGGGTGAACAAGACCAATTCAAAAGCTCCACCAGGCAGCTCCTGGTGAATGGAAACCAGTAACACACCCAGCCATCCTACAGACTGTTGTTCTGGTCCCTTAACGCCTCATCTCCTAATATTCCCTGCAGAGACTGGTCTCCCAGGTGGAATAGCACCCAAACATTTAACTGTCTAATTCTGGGAATGGGGATCCCAAGGATTTGCAGAATAAACCTGGATGATGCCTCCCCAGTAGACCCTCAGACAGCAGCCGCTGCTGCAGCAAAGGTTTGCCTGGGTGTTCCGCAGTCTGGGACGTGTCCTGAAAGGCTGCCATAAATCACAAATCCGCATGTGTGCAGGGGAAGAGATGACCCATTAGCAAACCTTTCAAACACAGATAGCCTCCCAGGAGACGGGGCTGTACATTATTCACAGAAATAACCCTGACGGCACAAAGATTTGTAGAGCATTTCAATTGCCCTGAGATAATTAAGAATTTGTTCAGTGAACAAAACTGGAAACCTAAAAATCACAGCAGCTGAACAAATTATTCCAAAATCTGCCTCATTTATTTCATGGTGATGTAGATTTGCAGAAAATTAACATAAGATGCAACTCAGCTTATGTTAAGCTGGGAAATACAAAAAACACCCCAGGAGCCATAGCATGGATCTCCTGGAGTGGCTTTGCACAGGAGACCTCTAACTTCTGCCCTCAGACAACGCTGAGTGAAGCTTTGCCCATCTCCCGATGAGCGCGTCTCGATGAGCGTGTTGGCCCATCTCTGTGGCCCATCCCTACCTTTACGGGATTCACAGAGCTGTGGTAGTAACTGCACTCGGTGTGTATCCAGCCTGCAGTTTTCACTTCCAATCTCTGCGACGGACTACTCAACATCACCGAAATCCTTCCGGTTAAAACGTGGAGTGATAAGCTCACTCCCCTTTAGAGGGGACCTACCGTCCGAACCAAACAAACCTTTGCCAGGGGGTGTCTTACCCGAGGCTGAGGGCCCTGTTTCTAGGCAGCTAACATGAGACTACAGACCTAACGCTGTATTCCCAAAAGCTAACAGCAGGAACGGTGCAGTGACATACCCAGTGCCCCTCAAAGCAGTCCTTTGAACCACGGCAGGAGTGACACCTGGCTTATACCTTCATGCAACGTGGCCAGGCTCCATAACGATCCCCAAGATCTCTGCTTTACATGTTCTTTCTGAGAAAGCAGAGTGTGTACATTTTTCTGCTGGAGGCAGCTCTTTTCTTTAAAAAAGGAAGTTGATGTTTCCGGTTCATGAAACTGAGCACTGCCTTACGCATCTGGCATACTGACAGCAGATCAAAAGCAATCTGATGTTGTTTCCAGCCACCTCCAGCCTGGAGAGGGGAAAAGTAAGACATGGGAATCAAATTCATAGAGCAACTCAAAATAACAAGGAGCCAAACATGGAGTATTCCTATCGGGAGCATCCCAGAGAGAAGCGTTGGGTCTGACATCCGCGTGCTTCGTGGGTTTCATTTGGCTTTTCAAAACACCACCCTAGGAGGGCTGACACCCTGTCAAACTGCTGCCCTGGCATTAAATCCGCAGTAGTACCACTTCTCTCGGCTGACGCACCCGCCTGCCGGAGGTGTCGCACGCCCCGCGGTGGCCATGCAAATC
>NW_010258315.1:0-10372 GCF_000690775.1 Eurypyga helias
TATATTAATTTAGATTCAATTATTAGTTTTTATCCCAAGTTTACGAGCTTCCTTATTTCTTTTACCTCTGATTCTTCTCCTCCACTGGAGGACAGGAGGGGGATTTGTGAGAGCGGTTTCATGGTATTTTGCTAGCCAGAGTTAAACCACGACAAAGGTGCACAACAGTCTACATCACTGTCATGTGGTATGAATAGGAAATCACTTAACTGGGTGAAACAGAATACATATGTGGTATATTTCTATCAGTATAGATGATTAATTTTTGGTATTAGTTACCTAATAACATTATCATGGGCATTTTACTTACATTATTATGACTTCTTTCAGAAGAAAAGTGTTCCTGTAAAGCAATTTTAATGTACTTCAGAACAAAGGCTTGTTAGAGGAAAACATCACACTTACTTTCTTGCACATGAAACAAACTCGAGAGCCTTGATGTCCACCAAAAGAGGAAAATGGCCCACATTGCCATACTTCAGTTCTCTAAAGAGAACTGAACAAAATCTTGCATCGAAGACTATTAAAAAGTGAAGTAGTCAGAAGGCAAGATGAAAAATTCTAATGCTAATGAAAAAATGCAGCAGTAAGATTAAATGA
Organism: Eurypyga helias; assembly: GCF_000690775.1. Classification (NCBI taxonomy): domain Eukaryota; kingdom Metazoa; phylum Chordata; class Aves; order Eurypygiformes; family Eurypygidae; genus Eurypyga; species Eurypyga helias. The sequence continues at coordinate 601 of NW_010258315.1, forward strand.
TCAATTTTCATTGAAAGAATAGGTCAACTGCAAGGTATCTCAAAATCCCATATCTGTTGTTTTAATATATTTACAAATGATCTGAAAGGGCAAGGAGTAGTGAAATTAAAAGGCTGCATATAATGTGATTACAATAGGCAAGGCCAAAAAGAACTCAGAAACAAGAAAAATTTCAAACTACATAACTGGGGAACACAACAGCACATACTATTTAATGTCCAAACTCAAAGGAAGCATAAGGTCTGAGAGTTTAAGTACACCTTAAAATCCAAAATTATCTGTATTGAATGGAGAAAGATGTGTACATATTTCCACAAACACTTGGAAAGTCTACTCAATGTTTAGCACAGTTAAAGAAGCTAAGAAGGTAATAGATTAAATAAGAAATAGGATTTAAAACATTAGAATAAAAAATGAGAATAAGATGTCCATGTTAGAGTCATTGACATAGCTTCATTTGGAATATTGTTTATGTTACCTTTCAACCCATTTCAGAAAAGTATATTAAAGAAATTAAAAGGAGTCAGAGGTCATACTGGAAAGGGCATAAAATACAGAAGCCTTCTGAAAGAACTTTGAAAATAATGTAAGGTTTTTTACAAAACAGGTAGACAAGGAACAAGGTAAAACAGATGATATAGGCTAGTGAAGAAGGATCACAATACACAGGAATATTTATCATTGCATACACCTTAAGGCTTAAGACTCCAAAGCTACAGCAATTTGCCTACAAGAGGACTCTAAAAATTGCTGCTGACCACACTTTGTAACTATAAATTGATAAGGAATAAAGTTTAATAGTAGGTATATGCTGGAATAGTGGGGGGGGAAAGGAGGGGGGCGAAGATTAAAGAAAAGTGAAATCCTATACTTTTTCTGGTATTACACGATAAAATCACCTCCAGGAATGGATCACTATAACCACTGCTAACAATTCTTCCTGGCAGCTAGTAATTCAGACAAGTTGACAGAACACTAAATATGTCACTGAAACTCTGAACTGATCTGCAGAGTTATCTGAATACAGAGTAATAAATCACAATACATGTTTGGTAATACTTCTTACTCAGGACCTGATTTTTCCCATAATTAAAATCAACATGAGGTTTCCAATGAACTTAATCAGTTACAGAGTCAGGGTCCATTTTGTCTGATTCCTCTCAGCTGGAACCCACAGAGAAACTAATAAGCATTTGATCAGATCATCTCTATACACATATTTAAGCTATAATTAAAATTCCAAACATTGTGAAGACATTGTGAAGCTTACATTCACAGGCTCATATCCATCAAAAGTAAGTATTATCTCCTACTCTTCACACATCTTTCTTTGTTTAGACACATGTAGTAACTTTAATTGGAAAATAACATGGTAATTTCCAGAAGTCACTCCAGCTTTGACAAGCGTTGGTATTACAGAAATCTGGTCTCGGGGTTTTTATAATAAAATACTTTGGTCTTAACTATATTTCTGACTACAATTTTAATTTCCATATACTACTATTCTTTTCAGACTGCAAATTAGACTCTGAAAAGAAAAAAAATTAAGCTAATGTTAAGTTAATGTTTATGTTAACTAAACATAAACATGTTGTCTGTGAATCTTTCCTAAAGGTAATAAAATGTAATTAACATAAATACTTCTAAATATAGTGTCAAAATTAACCTGAACTCAAGAAAAAACAGACCAAGAAATTCACTCCAAAGGTTAGAATCAAAAAAGGAAGAAGTCAAACATGCTGAAAAAGAAATAGGTCAGAGCAGAGACACTTATTCTTCCAGCATCACTAAGCTATCTATTTTACAGAAAAATAATTTTTTTATCCTACACTGACTTGTCCTTCCTGAGACACAAACAGTTTGGACCTCATTACAAGTGCACAGGCACTTTATGAGTCCAAGACTAGAACTTCTCAAGCAGTAACATCATTTGAGAAAATGCATGTTACCCAGGACACTTTCTGCTCCCATATTAGAGTATAAACATATTACAGGAAAAGATATGATCCTTCATTAATTCTGCAGTTTAGTGCCAATGGCAAAGAGATCCATGGTGATATGGTATCTTAAAGAAACAGGATTACTGCATCCAAATAACCTTCCTTTCTTCAAGAATGTGTCAGTGAGGTTTCTGCTCTAGCTGACTGGCAAGCACAGATCTCTCTGGATAGCAGACATCAAAAGCACCAGCCAAAGTAATGATTTCTTGCAGTTCATATCTACCCCAAAATACACTGTAAGAGTGCTCTGTTTTGCAAAGCTCAGTGATATTTGTGCTACAGGCTTAATGACTTCTAAGATTCTAAGGCAGGCAGCAAGTACCCGCCTGTGCAACTGATAAAGGTGTTTCAAGCTCCTGAGAACTAATCAGTTTTTGAAACAAAGTTTCCAAGATACTATAACGTAAAGAAACTGGAAATTATACAACCAACCTCCATTATTTTAGTCATGTGTGACTCTTGAACGAAGAAAGTATTTCTTGAACGAAGAAACAAAATCTAAAGCCAACAGAAAACAGCTACAGCAGCTTTCACCTCTTCTTTATGTCTCTCTGAGAGTGGGTCCCTTCTGCTGTATGCCTTGTTTTACTCTGTCATATATTACTAAAACATAGAGGCTAAGCAGTATAACAATTCTTCCTGTTTCGTATCTCAGATAAAAAGGTCACTTGCAGTACCCTAAGCACTCACGACGACTTAGTTATTTGAGGATTTGATATTGGCCTTCATGGAAGACAAGCCTACAGAAGATACTTCACTGACAGAATGCATCAATTACAACTGGCTTGTGTAGAAGTATACTACTGGTTTTGGCTGGGATTTAATTTATTTTCTTCCTAGTAGCTAGCATGGGGCCATATTTTGGATTTGTGCTGAAAACAGTGTTGATAACACAGGGATGTTTTCATCACTGCAGAGCAGTACTTACATGGGGCATCAAGGCCTTTTCTGCCTCTCACCCCACCCCACCAGCGAGCAGGCTGGGGGTGCACAAGGAGTTTGGAGGGGACACAGCCGGGACAGCTGACTCCAACTGACCAAAGGGATATTCCACACCATATGGCATTACTCTCAGGAATAAATGTTACAGAGAGGAAGGGGGTCATTGGTTCGGAGCTACAGAATTTGTCTTCCCAAGTAACCATTACATGCGCTTTCCTGGAAGTGCCTGAACACCTGCCTGACATTTGGGAAGTGGTGAATTAATTCCTTATTTCACTTTGCTTGTGTTTGCAGTTTTTGCTTTACCTGTTAAACTGTTCTTATCTCAACCCATGAGTTTTCTCACTTTTAACCTTCTGATTCTCCACCCCATCCTGCTTGGGGGGAGTGAGCAAGTGGCTGTGTGGGGCTCAGCTGCCTACTGGGGTTAAACAGTGACAATAAGCTATTCATAACTGCCTGCCTTCTGTTTCTTTAGAAAGTCTGGCAGTGTGCTGCTGGCCTATAAACATGAAAAATCACAAAGTGTATTTCTGCTAGTAGCAATCTCTAGAGTTCAATGTTTTCTTGACAAAGATGGGTTGACATGTGGCATGTCATCCTTAGGTACGTACATATGAGAATCATCTCTGGCAGATAGACTTTCACCGGGTAGAAGTGAATAACAGCTCTTACATATATTACATCTGTGCTGGTGTGAAGAGTAGATCTTGTATTTCAGTCATATTTGGAAGCATAGGAAAAGACTGTCACAGCACTCTAGAATCATCCAGATGGCCCATCTCTTTGAGGGACGTAACACTACTGCCAGGAATTTGTGAAGTCTAAATTCCACTGTTAGTTCAATAAACATAATCTTTCTCTACAAGAGATCATGGAATATTTTGTGTTCACAGTTCTTCCTACAAGCTGAATGGATCAGTATATGCAAACAGACATCCTGCAGTAAGAGAATCACAGTGTCTTAATTTTGTAGACAGAATGATTGTATTAGAGATGACACATGGATCTTTAGATAACAGACACGTTTCTGCAGTCCTTATTTCTTTAAAAATGAAGAAATTCTGTAACTAGAAATTTTTCTTCAGCTCTGCAGTTGCTTCTTTACTGATCTCAGGTAAACAATAGTGAATTCTGATGACAATGATCCTTGGAAAGAAGCAGGGAATGGGCATTAGATGGGACAGTCCCTAGCAGTAGTTTTGAGAAATTAACATCTATTGAAATAAGGTTACCAAGGACATGAGTTTGCACATACATCTCAACCATTAGCATTAGTCTTGCCAGCTTGAATGAAGCATCAGTGAGCATGACAGGTTTACAGCCACTACTGTACATCAGGCACTTTCTAACATCAACTCTCTGGAATACCAAAACAGCTCACGCTGTCCCAACTCAGGTAGTACATAGCACAGCTTGAGTTCTGGAACTAGCACAGAAATTCCTAGTGAATCTAGCTTGTTCTGAATGAATAGAATGGACCAAATTTGATGACTTACTACAAAATGTGTATTGCTATGCACTTCAATTGCCATGCATTTGAAATACCTGATATCTGAAGAACAGTTGCTGTCACATGGTCACATTATGGAAGCATCTGTTATTGCCAGTAAGGTTAACTCGAAAATTTAATGATGTCTTTCAATTATGCCTGTAAGCTTTTCTCATCTCAAGTGAAAAAGATCCACTGTGCCACTTGCTACTTTGACAGACAAAAACTGGCAACTAGCCACAGGCATATGCAGCAAAGTCGAGTGGGACCTCCTACCAAACATGAAAGTACTTGGTATTCTTGTTCTTTGGCATAGTTATTCTTGGTGCTGACTCTGTTCAGCGACAGAAAGAAGAGGTGTCAGTGACTGGCCACTAGTGGTGTCCTACTATTCCTATAGCTCTGTTTGATAATTCAAGGGGTTACAGTGACAAGGGGTTAGAGTGAGGAAAACCTTAACATAAGTCATTGTGGTACAGAAGCTACCTTGCAATCCAATAAAGTTAGAGTAATTTTGTTTGTTTGCTAAAAAAAAAAAAAAAGAAAGACAAGGTCTTTTGATAAGTTCAAAAGTATGTGGTGTTGACTAGAATTGTTCTGGTTCACATGCAAGTTCAAACAAGTTACAATCATAGCATAACTATGGTACTACAACAATTGTTCAATGCAAGTAATTTGTGCAGACAATAAGAATGACAGCAGAAATTTCTGTCAAAGGGATTAAAAATTCATAAGTAAGTAAAATAGGGTAAAAATTAAATGCTCTAGGAGTTGATTCATGGAACTTTGAATGTGGGTATATTTCTGGACACCATCCCTTCCGTATTCTGCTAATGTAAGTTAAGACAAACAAGGCAAACACTTATTTTATATATAATCATATTAATTCTACAAAAATCAGAGTTTAAAATTATTTCTAAAAGTAGATTTTCAATAGTTTGATTGGCACTATTAAAACAGGATATACCATATTGAATGGCTCTTACTTGTATTGATTCAGTAGCTTCTCAGCATATCGAATTTTTTCACACATAGACTTTATCTTCTTTTCAGATTCTTCATCAATTATTTTCCTTGTCTTTTGGATTTCCATGAGTTCACAACAAACATCCCTATATATTTTTGATGTCTAAGAAAAGAAAACAAGTTTTGTGAAAGATGTTATATAAATATCATGCATAATGTTTAAAATTAAAAATAATTTCAAGATTTGTCTGGTTCTTTGCAATTTGAAAATTGAAGCAGTTCTTAGTGATGTCATACAACTTAACAACAAATGGTCTGTAGTAAATAGAATCCTAGCAAAAGGAAACAGAATGTGTGTTGTAAAACTGCATGACAAAGAAATGTTAGCAAGAGCTTTTATTCTGTTACAAAACTTTGAACTTTTTGCAAAAAGGTGGCTACTTCCATGGGAAGATAGTGACCTCTGGAGCAGAAAGAAAGAAATAATGTTGAAAGAAACCACTGAGGTTTCTCTCAGTAATCTGACAGAATTGTTACTTAAACATCTCAGAGAATGTGCAAGTCCAGCAGTCACCTATGTAAAAAGAGAGGCCAAAGACAATGCAGACAATGACCATGATTTTCAGAGGTATAAATAGTATTGGGACACTTAGTTCCTAACAGCTGTCAGATAGAGATATGCACCTCCACTGTCTCTGCTTTTGAAAATACTACAAATACAAACAATTAATATGCTATAAAATCTTTATTATAATGTAGCACTTCACTGCTCAAACTGGTTGTTTGGATATTAAAAGCTAGAGAATAAAAATTAAATAATTGTTTTGATTGCAAAGAAAATTAAATATTAGCTGCTTTTTAAGGCCATGGGAGGAAAAAACAAACCTGAGCAACAAACAGTGTATAAATCAGAGCACAATAAAAGCCATAAATATTTTATTTGACAATTAGAAATTTTGTTGAAATTAAATCTATAAATAAGTTACATCAGAACTATCTTATTATGATTTGTTACTTTTTGGAAAGAAGAAAACCCTTCTAGGAAAAAGTATTTTTTTAAAATAGTGTTAAGAAAAAGAATATTTGAAGTCTACTTTCTGAGTTGTATTTTAGTACACCTCAATATTTTTAACTGCATACAATATAAATGTCTAAGACATTAACAAGAAAAAAGGATACAAAAGAAAAAAACAACTAACCAACTTCATTTTTAATTAGCAAGTATTTTGAACATATGCCATAACACTGATAGAACTGTGAGCTATTTCATAGATCAGAACTAATTAATGGTAATTCTCATATGATTTGTGTAGACAAAAGCTTTTAGAAGCATTTTAACATGTCTGTTGAGTCCTCAAAATAGAAGAGGTTCAAAACATAGAAGATTAAAATAAGCAATATTTATTAAGAATCATCTACAAACAAAACACCATTTTTAGACTGTAAGTGCCTTGAAAGAGATTAACCTCTAGATTTGTCTTTAAAAGTCACTACAGAAAATATATATATAACATAATAATTAGTAATAAAATCTATATTTGAAATAACACAGTATCCCTTCCTTTTTTGACATCAATTTTAAGCTCCTCCAACTTTGCTACTCTTTGATTATTGAGCCTGACATGATCCACATTAGGCATTTATTATCAACAAATTAAAAATTATTATCAGTATTATTATCAATAAATACTATTAAATAAATTAGGGAAAATGTACATAAGCATTTAGAAATAATTTAATCTCCAAACATTTTTTGGAAGCTTCTAACATCTCCATATTCTGGAACAAATGCTGATGTCTCTGAGAAATCTGAGAAAAATCTTGTGCAAGTATCAGATCTACCTTTCCTGTGAAAAATCCCACATCAAATTAACTTACAAAGTTAGAATTGCATTCTATATATGTTTAAGAGACATTTTTTAAAGATCAACAGCATTATCCTCCCTGGCTTCTGTCTGCACTGAGTGCCTGTATGTAGTGGTATTCGTGTACAAAGTTTAAGAGGCTTCGGTACGTACAAGAGTGCTGTTCTCTAAAAGTGCATGCACCTATGGGGTGGAAAGGTTCTAAAAGCAACATCTTTGTACTGTTTGTATTTACCTTTTCATAAGCCAGTAACAGATCCTTCACAGCTTCGTCCTCCAGATTCAGCTTTTCTTCCAGCAGAGGGCTGTGTTTCTTCATGAAGTCTATATCCTCCTCAATCTTTCTGTTGACTGTTTCTGTCTTAAGTATTTGGTTTTGTACCTGTCGCACCTGACAGCTTTTACAATCAAAATGCCATTGTAGCTCTAAGATATCTTGAAGACACATTTCATATTCTCTTAAAAAGACAATTAGCATAACAAAATGTGAGTACCTGAGTGACATTATGAATCTAGTGAGATTAGGAAATACGTTCCCATAATACCAAGTATAATACTTGCAAAATTTTGCTGTAAACTACTTTGAAGGCCAAAAGAAGACATTGGTTACAAAATACATCACCAAATATTGCATTACCAGTGCAACTGTTTTTAAACTCAGACGTAATAACCCTAGTACATAATTCAAACAAAACTTCAAAGTGAGGGCTGATTTTGTTTTCATGAAGAAAATTAAAACATCTACAGATACACACAGTGGAAGGGGTTGGAAGGGTCCTCTAGGGATCACCTAGTCCAACCCCCCTGCCAGAGCAGGATCACCTAGAGTAGATCACACACGAACAAGCCCAGGCGGCTTTTGAAAGTCTCCAGGGAAGGAGCCTCCACCACCTCCCTGGGCAGCCTGTTCAGTGCTCTGTCACCCTCACAGGGAAGAAGGGTTTCCTCATGTTCAGGTTGAACCTTCTCTTTTCCAGTTTATGGCCATTGCCCCTAGCCCTGTCACTGGACACCACTGAGAAGAGTCTGGCCCCATCCTCCTGACACCCACCCTTCAGATACTGATAAGCATTGATAAGATCCCCCCTCAGCCTCCTCTTCTCCAAGCTAAACAGCCCCAGCTCCCTCAGCCTTTCCTCACATGGAAGGTGCTCCAGGCCCTCAATCTACCCTTAAAGCAAACTGAGAGAAGGCTATTATAACACAAGAACAGCTCTACTGAGCTTCCTACTCTCTAGCAACAGCCATATGTGGAAGCAAAGGAAGAATAGGGCGAATATAAATCCCACATCATCTTAATATGCCACCTATTTCAGTTGAGGGACACTTCCTGAACTAAACGTGGCTTCAAGAAAGCTGAACTAAAGATATAAACTCAAGGCCAACAAACAAAACACATTCATGTTGCCACAGAGAAGTATGTCAGCCTTAGTTCAGTTTGTTACATTTACTTTTCTGCCTTTGGCATAAATTGTCTATGGGTCTTTCAAGAAAAAATGTGACTAGACCACTGGTTGCTGAATGACAACATGTATTTTATTTTGATCAGAAACAAAAAAGCACATTAGAGAGAGTGTCCTGCAGCAGCTGGTGTTCTATATGGAAAAATTGCTGGTATGAAACTATAGAAAGTAAAGTAAGATTATCAGATCAGAAAAAAAAAAAAAAGGCAGAAAATGTCTCAAGAGCAGTAAACTTTACCATAAATTTGAGAGAAGCACACTTTCTTGAAAAAAAAAAAAAGCTCTCTAGGTGTGAGAAGTAGCTGTGAAATATTTGATGCAATCCCTTAACAGTCAATAAATTTTGCTGTTAATAAGACATAAATCACAAATTAAAAGACTTATTATTTCATTGCTACTAAAAGTTAAAGAGACATTGTATGAATAAGTGGCTTTTCTACATCATACAAAGTGATACCGAACATTAAGATGAATGTGGTTTACACTGAATTTCTTTTCTATTGCAGAGAAGGTAATTTCAGAAGACTGGGTATATCACTGCAAGTGCCTGAGTGTGCTACAGGGCACAGATGCAGCAGGACTCAGCAGTAATGGAAATTAAGGGAAGTCTGAAGAAATAACAGGATCCAGTGCCTGCTCAGAATGGGTCATGCAAACTCTTAATTAAGAATCTCCTGGGTTTGTAATACTTATATTAGGGATAATTATAACATCCCTGAGGGTCTTTTCCCTTTATCCTCAATTCCATTTTAGCATAATTTTTGTCTTATAGATAATATTATGAAAAGTTATAATCCTGAAAATTAGAAATTTACTGCAAGGACACAATGTCATACTGACACAGCCCACTGATAAATCAAGGAAGAAGAGTTGGTTAATTTTCACAGCCAAACTTCATAACTTCATGCTGGTTTATTTCACCTTTTTTTTTTTAATAAATACCATATCATTGCCTATATTAACAGCATTGAAAACGTGTTAATTATATTCCACTATTCCAAAAATTTGATATTTATACAGAATGCTAAACAGTAATGTAAAAGC
>NW_010258315.1:10383-22954 GCF_000690775.1 Eurypyga helias
AATGTACAGCAATACCAGAAATACAGCTGCATCACTGTATGTAAGTACATCAAAACGTAAAAAGTAACATCTCTGCAGCTCAAATCCTCATTACTGTGCTGAAGAATGACAGTTATATTATCAACCTCCTCTTCCTGCAGTTCTCTGCTTCTGTAAAACTGACCTTTCTATTGCCACAGTATTTTCTCCTGAAAACAGTTTCTAACCTATCAATGAATTTTAATTCTGATTCTTTATTCAATCTCCTCCTCTGTTTTCAGGGCATCATAAATTGTCCTTCAGAGGCAATTGCTTTTAAGGAAAGCAATATGTGCGAAGTGGTAACACCTTAACACAGGTTTCTAGGTTCCAAGTCACGAGTTAGCCATTGGCTAAAACAAACAAACAAACATGCATTGTTCTCTCATATTGTTAGGGATTTGCACTATTTGACATTTTGCTTTCCGGGGCAGGAGGGTGGGGGGGAGGGGTGTGAAGAAAAAAAAAATTTGGGACTAAACAAATCCTAGTTTGCCTCAATTATACGCTGATTTTCACTCAGTGTTTGCCCATCAGTAGGCACAGTTATGGAAGACTCTTGCACTGTCACCACACTCCGGATTGCAAAGCATTTGTCAAAGATGTCAGGATGATGAACCTACTGTTACAAATTATGAACTTTTCTATAAGCCTAGGTTCAGATGGTACCTGCTTCTGACCCTGAGTCAGTTGGCAAACAGGATTCTGCTGTTCAGTAGCTGCTAAGTAGCGTTAAGTAGATTCAGCTGCTAAGTAGCTGCCTTTTTGGGGGTTTTTTTTCTTTTTCTGTAATTCTATTGTGTAGATGCCAGTTCATCAGGAAAGGAAATAGTAAACCTACTTAGAAACTGGGATTTCAAGCAGACCTATCAATAGTTACGTCAAACAATTCCAAGTAAATATGTAGGTATTTTATTCAAGTTTATCACTTTTTATTTTATCTCAAAACAAATTTATATTCTTAATTTGTGGTTTAATCTATGGTTTAACTCAAACGCATTATTTTATAATTCTGTTTCAGCTTCTCATTCGTTGTCCCAAACTGAGTATTTATTATCATCTTAAGAGCCTACTCTTATGCTATTTCTCAAACAATGCTGACCATTCCAAAGTACTTTCCATATTTTTTTTCTGGATATATATAAAACATAATAAACTCAGAAGACTAAATGTTGTATTCCTATTACAGTAAACAGAACTATAGCAATGTCATTATTCTTATTCTTGGTAATGAACTGATTGAAAAAAACCCCAAATGCTCTTATTCTTACCTTTTTGAACAGCTGTGGGGAGATGCTGAAGCCTCCAAAGTGACATACAATCAATTTTCATGCAAAGCTTTTTCCTTCGCTGTTTCTCCAACTCCAAAGATCAGCCTCCAACCGCTTAATTAGCTCAGTAACTTCCAGCAGCAAAGCTTCTGTTTCCTGCTTCAAGGTTAATGTCTTGCCATCTTAAAAATACATTAAAAATATTTTTTATGAAAGCTTAATCATATGCTCTTTATTTGAGCGTCATTCTCAACACAAAGTTGGACTGTTGGTATGTATCACAGTAAGCACAATTGGTTACATTGCTGTCTTTAAAAACAGATAATTACTTCTTATGAAGGCTTAAACATACACTTTTTATTCTGGCTTCTTTCTCATTATAAAGTTACAGGCACAACGGGTACAAACAAAGCTTCCACGTTCAATAGCATTTTCCTCCAGCTTATTTTGAGTGCAGAGTGCAACAAAAATGTATTAATACAGATGGTACAAAATTTTCAGCTTTGCCTTATTGCTGGGTAAGTAATCACCCAAATAATAGTATAGGTTCCTAATCATCTCTATATTATAAAGAATACTTAGTTTATTTTCATAAGTAAGTATCAATGATTTCATTAAAGTCATTGGGGTTTTAAGAATATACAGTATAACATCTCAACAGCACTGTTTTACTCATTATACGCATGATTCATCAACATTTCATTCTATGAATTTTAGCTATCAAAAATGTCTTAGTTATTTGTTTTAATAAAAGATTCTTTGAGGTCATCATCCATTGTCCTGATCTATGAAAAATGGGAATTATATATGCTGCAGAGTCCAAGACATTTCCATTTTGATTCCACAGTCAATAATTCCCTAATTATTTTTATTAAAAACTGCAAGCATTGAAAAGAGGGACAACTACTTAAAATCTGGAATGAAATTTTGGCTTCACTGCCATGAACAGAAATTTTATCACACAATTTACTGCAGACAGGATCGCCTCAGGCTAGTAGTACTTAAAAGGTTGCACATTGTCTTAAAAAAAAAAAAAAACAAAACTCACACAATCTCTTTAATTATTAAAACTTAATTCAACAATATATAATCTGAGTAAAGATGCAAACTGTAAAAAACAGAACTCTGTGTTGGGAGTACATTATGAACACCCTGCAACAGCAATCTAGTTATTTGGTTTATAGAGACTAAATTAAAAAGTCCCTAGAATTTCCAACAGCCAACATAACTAGTTCAGCTCATTCAAATCCTAGATGAGTTAAAATACAGTGTGAATCTAAATACAGAAATGTAAATTATATTCTTGCAAACAGGATGACTTAATAGTACTTAATATAGCATTTAAAATGTATGTGTCTTTCAGCTTGACAGATGATATGCACAGATTTCAAAGGATACTCATAATTTACATAAGACATAGAGCAGTGAACAGGCAGCTATTATTACAAATGCAAGCATATATTAAATGAGGATAAGTAACTTTTACCACTCAGACTGAGTATTATGAAATACTTTTACGTTCAGAAGATACATCAGCTTCTTTAAAATCCAGCTTAGTGGATAATGATAACCAGGTATCTTTAATAGATTCAGCACTGACTTGTTTTGTTATGCTGTAGACAAAAAACACTATCCCTAAAAATTTTAGACTGAATTCAAATTAGCACTATTAAGTAAATACTTAATTCACATAAAATTTCCTTTTATGAATCTTACACATTTAAGTGGAGTAATTGTTAACACTGCAACTTATACAAAAAATTACAAACTGTACAATCCTCATAAAAGTGTTTTTCTCATATTTCTTTACAGAAATACAAGAAACAGATTTCTTTACATCTTGTACTCACAGATCTTCAGTTTTTGTCCTCATACCCAAGGATGTGCCAAAGAGAAACTGTCGTAGAAAAGCTGTTACTCTTTCCAAGTTCTGAATATACAGGAGCTATTATGCTATACTTTCCAGAATCAGTTCTAAGTGGCAGAAGCATTTAATGCTGTATCTGTGCAGATAGAGACACATTGCCACTGCAGGTCAGAGGTAGTTTCAGATTTATCAGTTTAAGGGAAGTCATCAGTTGAGGATCAATAACGAAGAAAAAGTATTTTTTAGATATATAAAAGAAAAAATGATCAAGGCGCAAGGCTTAATGAGTTTCTAACAGAAAAGCTTTTGAAATCTGTGAGACTCAAACGCAGAGATGAGGGGGCCTTTGTCAAAATGAGACTGGGACAAATTTAACCTGCAAGTGAGAGGGTGAACGAAGTAACAGAAGTAGTCAAAAACCACAAGTAAATCATAGTCTGCATATGAACTTAAGAGGCTCATTGGTCTACTGGAGTTGAGAACAAGGGGAGGAAGGATAACCACTGTCCACTTCTGCGCACATTCAGCTTTAAGAGCACATACAGGTTCCTCACATGCAGCTAAAATGAACCAAAATCTGCAGTCTCAGCATTACATCGTATACGCATGCATAATGTGAACGTATATATTTGAAAGAACTCCAGAAAATGTTCTTTTTCCATAAGGAAATAACAGACAAAAAAAGCCTATGCCAAAACAGACCAAAAGAAATACTATTGAAGCCTTCCTAGACCAAAAGAAAATACATCTAAATTACAGGGAATAGAACAAAACCATCTGTGCAGTAATGGAACATATTAAGGCATTGGACAGGGAAACTGGGACCTGATAATGGAAGAGAGATAAAATGAATTACAGAAGAAGGAGTTTGATAAACAAGAGTTGGATAAGTAGGCAAACCCAAAATAACTCAACAGGTGTAACTGCCATGAATAAAAATAACAGGGAAATACAGGGTTTGTTGAGCAAACAGCCAGGACAAGCAGCTCAGTGCATGAGATACAAATATTAAAAGAGGAGTTTGAAGAGGAAAATGTGACTAGAACAACAGAATAAAGTAGCCTGCATCATGTATAATAAAATTTAAAGTCACACATTGAGACTTATTTTGCATATTTTCTCAATACTTGGCTTTGAAATACACTCATACTGTATTGTATCCTAGGTTAGGATGTCTGAGTTCTTTAGTGTATTTCAAAATACATGTGTCTAATATGTAAAATTTAGAAATAATCTGCATGTTTTATGTTTTAAAATTACATTTTAAATTTACATTTTAAAACTACATTTTAAATTTATAACCTTTAACAATTCTGTATATACTCTAGATATCTCCAGTGCAAACAGATCTAGAAAAAAAAATTCTTCAATGTGTTATTTTAAATTTAGGAATGCTAATTTTAGATGCATTCTGTGTTACAAAAGAACTTGGTAGATTCTACAGTTCACAGAGCAGACTTTACAGCCAAACTAGTATCTCATCAAATAATAACCTGACGCTAAAACAAATGCATTATTTTGTATGATTTTGTATGTATGATTCTTACCATGATATTTTCTCCTCCTTACATGCATAACCATACTGCAAAAGCAAAACACAAACTCCATTATACATCTCAGATGTTATACACTACTTCTGTTTCCTAACAAAAGCATAATAGGCCATTGAATTTAGTATCATAAGAGGATCTAACCAGTGTACATACAGATGAATGCTTTTTAACATTTAAAAATAATTACAAAGTTTTTGGATTCCTAAAAACTGTGCATCTCCAAACGGTTGATAATATACCCCAGATCTTGTATGTACATGTTATGTATTGCTCAATTCTGTAGCATTTTTTTTTTAAATCCCTTAATATTGTTAATTCTATTTTCAGTCTTAACTTCTGTATTTTGTTTCTAATCTCAAAGCTACAGAAGATATTCTGTCTGAACTTCATTGAGGCAATGTCTACAACAGTAAATTAAACACTGCCAGGGAAGCTTCCTGCGCCCAGCAACTTGATCACCTACACCATTAAATTGTTACTAAATCTTACTGGTTCAAGCTGCAGTAAGGGACATTACCACATTCACAAGACATTCCAAACTGTTTCCAAGCACAGTTCAGGAACTGGAAACAGTTGGGGACCATTCCTCAAAAGCAGTGTGCATAATGTCTATCCGGATTTTAACAGTATGGACATAAGGTTTTCCATGTCAACTGGACATATTGCTGGCAATATTTAACTTACTAGTAGAGGGGTAAACGAACTCATATACTGCCTAGTAAAATCCAAACTCCCTATATTTGTAGTGCAGTTATTTCAATATATATGCCTAATTTTGATTTATCAGATCATTAATCAAATACTCATACAATAGCGACCTCATCTTTTCTCCTCTTAACTCACAGATATAATGATTTCACCATCTAGAGGCCTCAGAATTTTTTGAATCTCTGTATACTAAATAACACAAGTCTAGAAGACATGTGGAAAATATGCAGAAGACATATGAACAGTGTAAGCTAACATTAAAATGAATAAACATCTGGACATGTCAACGCTTATCCATCTAACGTATATTGATGACAAAATTATGACATTAAAATCATTTCACCACTCTTACATTAATTTGAATAAAGTTGAATGAGGCAATACAAAATTTCCTATCAAACTGATGTCTATACTGCAAATCAAGCTATAACAGTAGTTCATTCACCCTGGATTCTTCTAGTATCTATGCTGCAGTTGCCGAAATCTCCCTGCAGAGTATTTAACAGTGTTTGTGGAACACTAATCTAAGATAGATTTCCTGATGTGCTGCTATGACAACATTATTGTTGGTATTGGAAATAAATTATTTAACTACAACTTGTCTGTGCAAGCAGCGATCAGATCTTCTTACTGCAGTGTAGACATATGCAAAATTTATTAACATTTGGAAAACACTTCTCCAGCAAATATGAATTATTTAAATGATACTAGTCATGTTCTCAAAGAAGTTAATGGGAAGGTTTTACTACACTTGAAAATGGTATATATTGCATTCTTTCTTCATCTACCTACCCATTTTTTAGCTTCCCTGTATTCTTGTTTCTATTCACACAAATTCTATATAAGCTAGGAAAACATCATGTACTGCTTGAGAAAGAACCATAACATTGTCAAATTCATGTCTCTCAATATTAAAGAATTTTTTTTAATCAAGGGATTGTTAAGTAGTGTTCAGGAAAAAACATTGCTTTCTATAAATGACAGAAAATGGCACACAATTAGGCTATGTTCTCAAGATTAATATCAAAAACTATTTTGAAGATGATATCACTGAAGTAACTTGACTCCGTGTGCATGTGAATTGTCATATATGAATTCACTAATTTTTATGATATATTGGTATTACATTATGATATTGTGGTATATTGATTTTAATAAGGTATTTTGATTTACCCAAACTGTTAAATAGAAGAAAAACGCATCATGACCAGTAAAACAACCTGCTGGGCACTACTTTGGAGAGTTGATATGACATGAAGTTAAATATTTATAAAAATCAACATACTAATCCTACTTAAAAATATACTTGTTCCTATAAAGATAAAAAACGCTTGGCCATTTTCAACCATAAATGTACCTGTTGAAAGCATTTCTCCATCTTTAATTCTAACTCTTGAATGTGACAAATAGTTTTGTTAATACAGAGTAACGGAGTATTTACAAAAGCACAGCTACGTTGTCTTGCTGTGATCTCCTTGTTCTTATCTGGATAAAGAAAGAGAATACAGAAGGTTGCTAAACATCTTGTGTGGACATGTTTGAAATCTTCTCTTACCTTATTTTTTTATTTTAGTTTGGAATTTGGTAAGCTTTAGTCTTGAAAATGACTACGAGAATGTAACAGCTACATTCGTTACTATGCACACTTTGTACACAAAATGTTCTTCTTTTTTGAATACAATCTCAAAGATACGCGGAGAGCTTCAAAAATGTTTGAGGAATATTAAGGAATAATTTGAAAGAGATGAAACATGATGAAGGTGGCTAGGGTCAAAATACAATTTGCTGTAACTAGTTTTACATAATTAATCCCAAATGAATCAAGTTTGATGATTTTATGCTAGTCCTCAGCAAGGATTTTGTCCAAACACTAAAATAATACCAGAACCCAAAAGGGCAAAGGTGGCAGCTACTATAGAAATGCCCACAGCAAAACAGAAAAGGTCACAGGGCCTTAGAGGCAAGCTTAGACTACTCTTATGTACACAATACTTAGTTCCAGCAAATGTTTGCTTCAACCTTATGAAGGGATGAAGTTCCGGAACAGTAGTTCCTATGCTGGGAATTTAAAGCTACATGACATAAATGAACAGTTTTAGAAAAACATAAGGATTTCACAATTGTTTTCTTTAAACTCTATTAGCCTTATAATGATACAAATAAAGGATACAGTGACACACTACGGAATGTTAACTATTTAATTAATATACAGAATGGGAATCTGACTGTAAAGGTCACTAGCAAAAGGTGTCAGGAGCCAGAGCAAGACACTGAAACTTAGCAGTAGAGCTATTAAGAAGTCTAAGAAGCTGTCCTACAAACATGAAACATTAACCTAATTATGTTCAGAGGGATAGAATTCTTTAATGTGCCTTGCAGATGAATGAAAAATAACAGTAACAGTAAGAAGGATTAAACTGTAAAATAGAACCAGATAACCTTCATAAATAGTTTGTGGATTTGGTTTGAGTGCAGTTTATTTTTTTGGGGGGTTGTTTTTTTTTAAAGAATAATCTCTTACTGTCTTAATTAAAGCGCCAACCTAAAATATTAAAAGCCTGCAGGATATATAAGGCTTTTTCAACTTTAATTTGTCATAAATAGCCTTACTGGAATGGAAAAGATGGTTTGCAAGATTTTGTTTAAAAAGACAGCCCACTAAAATGAGTATCAAAACTTATTTCATAGGATCTTGCTCTGCCTGTTCCTAGAGGCAGAAACCTTTACAAGATGCCTACACAGCACAACCCTAACAAAGCATATATAGGCTTTGGATGTCTTGTGTTCTGAATCACAACACAGAAGTTCAGTTTTTGCAACCAACACTAATTTCCCCTAGTTGCTTCTACTGCTATTATTCTTACAGTTTACTAAATTACCATTAATGTTGTTGCAAAAATTGTGTCTGTTTTCTTTACATCATTAATGCAACTAACAATACTACCATTTAAAAAAAAAAAACAAAACTGAATTTTTTGCACAGTTTTAAATTAAAAATAAAAGGTTACTCTCCTATTGCTTTTGTCTTCCTTGGTAAATGCAAATGTTTACACATGCAAGCCTTCTAACCCCTTTGTAAAAGCAAGCTAGAAACACTACTCAGTGAGGAAGTGGAATTATTTGCCATTTCCTTAAAATCTAAAAATTAAGTTTAAATGACGAGAATAACAGCCAATTTCGTTTTCAGATAGAAAACTGAACTATTATTAGAGATGGAGTGACACCAGTAAGTCAGTAACTGACACTCACTACAAACATATGAAGGTTTTTCAAGGAGTGTGGCATAAGAACCAAAGAAGAGGACTAGTGTTACAGAATATTGCAAATACAAAATATTTAATAATTTCTTACAGGTTAAATTCAAGCCCTTCATTAAACTATTTGAAAAGCGTGTAATAGAAGACATCATGACGTACCTTGGGATTGCTCATTACCGTCCTCTGAAGAACAGGAAAATGACTGTGTTTCAAACATTATTGCTGGTGGTACTTTTCAGCCTAATGATTAGAAAAAGTAATAATGCATATACAATATAAATACACATGTTCGTTTAAAAAACTCTTCGTTAGCAAGAAAATGTATTCCATCGGTGATATATCTACATGCAGTGGGCTGCCCCTGGCTGGAAGCCAGGTGCCCACCAAAATCGCTCTGCCCCTGCTCTCCTCAGCTGGGCAGGGGAGAGAAAATGTAACGAAAAGCAAGCGGATCAAGATAAGGACAGGGAGATCACTCAGCAATTACCACCACAGGCAAAACAGACTCAATTTGAGGAAAATTAATTTAATCACCAATCAAATCAGAAATAAAGCCAATTCTTAAAACACCTTCCTCTCACCCCTCACATTTTTCTGGGCCCAACTTCACCACAGTTTTCCCTACCTCCTCTCCCCAAGCAGCTCAGAGGGAGTGGGAATGGGGGCTGTGGTCAGTCCATCACACGCTGTCTCTGCTGCTCCTTCCTCCCCAGGGGAAGGGATCCTCACACTCTGCCCCTGCTCCAGTCTGGGGTCCCTCCCCACAGGAGACAGTCCTCCATCAAATTCTCCATCGTGAGTCCTTCCCACAGGCTGGAGTTGTTCACCAACTGCTCCAGCGTGGGTCACTTCCGTGGGGTGCAGCCCTTCATGAGCAGCCTACTCCAGCATGGGTCCCCCATGGGGTCACAGGTCCTGCTAGGAAATCCACTCCAGCACGGGCTTCCCATGGGGTCACAGCCTCCTTCAGCATCCCCCTGCTCCTACGTGGGGCCCTCCCCAGGCTGTGGGTGGGTGTCTGCTCCCCTATGATCCTCCATGGTTGCAGGGCACAGCTGGCCTCACCATGGTCTGCACCGACACCTGGAGCACCTCCCCCCCTCCTTCTCCACTGACCTGGCTGTCTGTGTAGTTGTTGACTTCACATATTCTTACTCCTCTCTCTGGCTGCAAATCCTCTTCCTTGTTTGGGGTTTTTTTCCCCCTTTCTCAAACATGCTATCACAGAGCTGCTACCACCAGTGCTGATGGGCTTGGCCTTGGCCAGCGGCGGGTCCATCTTGGAGCCGGCTGGCAGTGGCTTTGTCAGACACAGGGAAAGCATCTAGCAGCTTCTCACAGAAGCCACCCCTGTAGCCCCCCTGCTACCAAAATCTTGCCACACAAACCCTACGGTATTTTTAAAAGTTAGCAAATCTATTTTCACTTTTCCTACTAAGGGAAACTCAGCAATTAAACAGTTAATGGCAGCACAAATTACACAGTGGTTCCTACTTCAGTAATGAAATTACAGCTAAAAAGCAAATGAAAAACAAGACCACCAAATTTCAGCCTATGTGGCCTGTTTTTTTAAATTATACAGGGTATTTTGGAGCCTATCCTGACAGTAGTAAACAACACAAACTAGAAAAATGCGAAAAACAAAACGGATAACCTATGAGACGGATTTTAAATAAGAAACTGTAAATGGAAGGGAGGTCAATAAATCTGTAGTCTGAAACACTGTCATCTCAGTGGTCAGAAGACACATATGAGAGGAAAATAATCGACGTCTTTGGATATAAACTTGTAACTTCACCACAGTAAACATAACCAATATTATTTAGTTATCATGTACATAATTCAACAAACAATATTGGCTGAAAACATAGGTAGCTAAACCTCCAGACATCAAGCTTAGGTAATTTACCGAGATATTTTATCACCCTTAAAATTCATACATTTGACAAATAACTGTGTTGCCATACAGAGATCCAGGTGGACACCTTTCCCCAACTTGTGCAAGCGGCAGACTGGAAGTCCACAGTAATTGTGGCTTCCAACTACTATCAACCTACAAAAACTGACTAGTAAAAAGGCAAAAAAACCCCAATACCCATAGTACAATCTTCATCAATGTAAAATACTGGAAACAAACATCACATGATACTCTTGTAAGTAGTACTATTAAAAAATAGAGATACATTTATTCCAAATTCTTGGAAATGGAAAATAGTTGCATGAGAGTCCAACTGGATAGATGGGCAGAAAGGCCACAACATGCTCTTCAGGCTCTCCACACTTCAGATTATCGGTCCACAAAAATCAGAATCAAGTCTGTTCCCAAGAGATGTAAGAAGAATGTTAAGTGTACAGGCTTTCAAAAAGAAATGCTGAATCCATGGCTGATCTTTTACATGAACTTCCATGCACTGCAATGCAGACAGCATTACTGCTCTGTTACCATAACACACTAATTGACTTGGAAACTCTGAACAATACCAACAAAACTTTTCAAACTAATGCTATAGAAAGATTTTTTTTTAATTAAATAAAATTCATAATACATACAATGAAAGCTTCAAGTCACCACATTTTCAGCTGTGCAACTCTCCGTAGGCAATGTATGGAAAATGTATTATATGAACCATTCTTGACTGTCATTTGCACATTAATACCTACTTTTTCCAAGTTTTGTAGATTTTTCAATTCCCTGAAACAATTATTGCCAATGGCGGGACTCAATGTCATTCAAAATAACATGCCGATTTTGGAAGCAGGGATTTTTAACTATATCTCTGACAGGATGTCAGCTTCTTGGACTCTGCAAAGAGATACTCTACTCTCCTACAGGCTCATCCTGACAATCAGACCAGATGGACCATATTAGCTCCAACAAGGAGTAAAAAAGAATCTGAAACTACGAGTAAGTCAAAGAAAATAAGCGATGACATATAGTATGGAATAAGCTCTAGAGGAAGGAGGAAAGAGGACAATACTACTACATACGAAAGGATGAATTCCAGAAAAAAAAAGTTTAAGAAACAGTTTCTACTTGTTGTTATATAGCCAGTAATGCATCCAGAACATCCAGGCTGTTTTCTGATATCTAAGCATGTTTTAAGAAAAAGGTGAGAACATCACTCGCCTGATAAGGAATCATATACACAATAGGAAGATGCATTCCACTGTACATAACAACCCACCAAAAAAAAGACATATTGGACAAATCCACAGTTGATGACAAAAGTATCATTTCAGTCTGAGATTTGGAAAAAAAATTAGTCAGCACGTAATTCATTTAGTATCTTTTGAAAATCTTAGCCTCAATATATAAAAATATTACACCATTTATGTTAACAGCTGCAGCTATTAAAATAAAAATTTAAAAAATTATCTTATATTGTCCTATACAGAAAAAATAAGCCAAATTCAGTGAGTTAGCACTCACAATTCTGTAATTTATACCTCTGACCATCAGGAAGTGTTATTCTGCACAAAATGTGTTACAGAATTGAAACTAACTTACTCACTATGAAAAAGATAACCATTCTGTTAGTCATATTAATACTTTTTAAAAGTCACTGAATGTTACTCCATAAAGAAGAAGAAAAAACATTGTGAATCTTTCATCAGGTATGTGTACATATATATTTATAAAAATGTATCTACATTGTATATATTAAATATGACTAGTCATATTTAGTATTTCACACAGATATATTCGCACAGAATGGTAGGGGTTGGAAGGGACCTGTAGAGATCATCTAGTCCAACCCCCCTGCCAGAGCAGGATCACCTAGAGTAGATCACACAGGAACAAGTCCAGGCGGCTTTGGAAAGCCTCCAGGGAAGGAGACTCCACCACTTCTCTGGGCAGCCTGTTCAGTGCTCTGTCACCTCACAGGGAGGAAGTGT